>NW_019393442.1:236806-352733 GCF_000648675.2 Cimex lectularius
AAGGGCTTGGTTGAGATGAAAAGGAGGTGTCAGGAGCGGGATTCGAACCCACGATCTTCGGCTATTACGCCTTAGAATCCCGCTCGTGACACTTGCTTTTCATATCAACCAAGACTTTAGATTAAAAATGTAGTTAGTTAAAACTGCTATTACGGTCATTTGTGATTGCTAAATACATATATGGATTAATAAATAAGAAGTTTGTGTCAAATAAAAAAATCAATTGTTTGATTTTTTTCTTAAAGGATGCTTATCAACAATTCTATTGTGTAATTATTGAAAAATTATCTTATTTATCCATAGGCTTCGTTTTCGTTCAATACATCCTTTTGAAACGTGTAATTTTCAACTAGAAAGCTTTTAGCGGCTTTGAAGAAAGAAAGCCGATAACTAATTATCCATCAATTCGAAAAGGTAGACCATTAGTTAATAGTTCGAGTCTTTACACGAGGATTCAGGACGGCATTCCACTCCTGGTTTTCGATATTTACAGCAGATGGAGGAGAAGAAAAAAAATTGTAAAAAATGACCGGTCTCACGCGCATGATTGATGCCCGTTGAAGTTTTGATTCCATATTCAGACACTGAGGGTGGCTCAAGTCCCGATTTGGTCCGTACATTACGAACGCAATTTATTGGCCTGTAATTCTCAGCGGTTTATGATCGTTTCAGTTTGGCCGGCGGCATTCGCCTATTTTATGACAATTAAAAACCGTGGTTTATAAGACAACAAGTTCTCGAGTAATGCATTTCCGCGAAGTAATCGGTTGGAGAAGTTAAACTACCTTCTTCATCCTTACCTCGATTTTTTCCTTTATTTATACCTGGTTTTATTACAAATTCGACGTCAAAGATGATACAACTTAGATAGAATCTGACAGCTATAACAATTTGAAATGTCAATAAACAAATGAGCTCATCAGGAAGTATGCAGATTATCTTTTCCGTGACCAATTTGGCTCATATGTCACTAGGGATTTGCAAATATCAAACGTTATCGTGGGCGTATGTCACATTAGCGGCAAACAATGCTAGGCCATGTCATCCATATAATCCCTATAAATAATCTCCTTATCTCAATTAATTAATACCGTCAAGTGTCATTTGAAATTTAGAGATTATAATCATTTTTTAATCTCGTCCACCTACAGTCGGTCTTAAGCTATGGGGAATGTCTTTCTATTTTGTTATATAATACCAAACAGAATACGTTGTATTAATATTAAGGGATAAAGACAAAGTGGTAATAATCTGTAATAATCATGTCCTAGAAATAAATGATGAATGGTGGAGTGAGTGCGGTGTTCAATCCTTTTGAAAAGATAGTTCCTACTCACTGTAAGTTGTTTTCAATGATCCGGATTTCGAGCTTATAGCTCATCATCAGCTTGAAGGAGTTCTACAACTATTCTAGGAACTATATTTTTAAAAGGATTATAATCATGCCCTTTCTCCGATCCTTTTCCACTCCTCACTCTCTCTATCTCTCTTCTCTCTATCTCTCTATCTCTTTATCTCTAATCTCTATCTATCTATGTATCTACCTACCTACCTATCTATCTATCTATCTTTATTTTTTCTTTCATTGTCCCAATGTTAATTAGGTAATTTCTCTTTACTTTTCTTTTTTATTAGCTCTGCTTCTTCTCTTTTTCCCTTTCTCTCCCATCTCTCCTTTCTCTTCTCTCTTTATCTCTATCATTTTACTTTCTTTTCAACATATTCTGCAACTCTTTGCCCTTTTTCTCACTCTCTCTTTCTCATTCTCTCTTTCTTTCTCTCACTCTCATTCTTATTTGTATGTTTGTTTGTTATGCTATTTGTCTGTCTGTCTGTCTCTCTCCCCCCTCTCTCTCTTTCTTTCCGTATCTATTTCTCACTCTCTCTATCTTCCTCTCGCTAATATTCTCTCTATAGCTCACGTTTTAATTTTTTCTCTGTGTTAAGTTCTTTTCGCAGGACATTTCTCTTTCTTGTTATTTCTTTTCCCGACCCCATCGTTCTCTCTCTTTTCCCCCCTCCCTCTATCCTCTGTCTGTCTGTCTCACTCACTCCCTCTCTATCTTTCTCTCTCCCCCCTCTCTCTCTAGTTCTCCTTCTTGTTTATCTGTTTGTTTGTCTGTTTCCCTCCCTTTCACTCTTACTCTCACTCTATTTCTTTCTCTCCGTCTTACGTTCTCTATTTCCTTCATAATGTCTTTATTCTCTTGCTCTCTGAATTTCACACTCTCCCTCACGCTTTCTCTCTAGCTCTAGCTCTCATTCTTATTTATCTGTTTGTTTGTCACGCTGTCTGTCCCCCCCTCTCTCTCTCTCTCTCTCTCTACATACATATCTACCTATCTCCTATTTATTCTCTGTCTCTTTCTACATATCTGTCTTTATCAATCTCTTTCTCTGCCAGTCTCTTTTGGAGTGGCCAATCACAAGAAAAAGTCGATTAATTGAAAAATAAAATTTCGATGCTTCCTCTTGGGTTGTGCGGGGAGATGAAGCTGTAGTCTGGACTTTTCTGATCAGTTTAGTTAGTTGAGGACTGTTTTCCAAAATTACTTACCCGAGACTGAAGATGAAGAAATGCGTTTGATATACAAGCAAGATAACAGACCTTGCTCTCTGAATTTCACTCTCTCTCTCTCTCTCTCTCACACGCTCTCTCTCTCTATGTACATACCTACCTATCTCTATTTATTCTCTGTCTCTTTCTATAAATCTGTCTTTATCAATCTCTTTCTCTGCCAGTCTCTTTTGAAGTGGCCAATCACAAGAAAAAGTCGATTAATTGAAAAATAAAATTTCGATGTTTCCTCTTGGGATGTGCGGGGAGATAAAGCTGTAGTCTGGTCTTTTCTGATCAGTTTAGTTAGTTGAGGACTGTTTTCCAAAATTACTGACCCTGGACTGAAGACGAAGAAATGCGTTTGACATACAAGCAAGATAACAGACAAAAAAGATCGGAAACTATCAAGCTAAAATTGAACAGTAATTCTTTTTATAGAGCATGAGTATGAGAACCACAATACACTTACCAGTATGATGAAACATCTATTTTCTTTCTGAACGGAACAGCATCCGATGAAGACGCCGATAAGCGTGAGACATCCTGCGATGACCAGGACATAGGCAGCAAGTGGATATGTGAGATTCGTCAACAGAGGGATGTACTCGTGCTTCGTCAAAATGGTCCAGAGGCCGACCGCTATGACCCCGCATCCCGCCAACTGTAAAAATACAACAGCTACATTAATAAAATAAACACTGACAATGAGACGGAATAAAACAAGAGCCCAAAGGGCGAAGGGGATAATGGCCCGGAAAATAATTACACTCGAGCTTTCTTTAAAGAATGTTGTCAGTTTCGATTAGATAATGACTTCATGAAATATTCATTCATCTGTCACTCGGCGTGAACACTGGGGGAATGCAAATAGAAACCGATTAAGTGAATTAATTCCATCCACCAATCCCCCCCTTCAACAAAACACAATTGAAAGATTTAAGGGTAATTTAATGGGTTATGTTAAAATTTACGGAAAGATATCGTCTTAGGAGATTGCATTTTTTTCTTCAAACTGAACAGTCTCGAAAAGAGCATTCGGCAGTAAAACAAGCCCAGCACTGTTGGACGTAAGATTATCTATTTTATGAGCAGTACAGAGGTTTATCTCTTCTCAAATATTGAGGGGGTTAGACTAAAATTCTTTCAATGTGCAAACATAAATCAGATTTTTATCAATGATCTTAGTAAGAGTATACGCAATTTGTTGAGTAATCCCGAAAAGGTTGTTGAAAAAAACAGTTTGTATTAGAATTTATTTGTCCAGATACGCAACAACTTTATTTCCTATCGTTAATGACTCCTAATGTCATCCAGTGAAGTCAATATGTAAATAGAAAAATTATTCGCAGTCTTCGTACATACATCGTTTATGTAAGTCCATTAGAGTTCGTGGTTCCGATTGACCAAATCACTTTTTTCAATTAGTTAATCTTTATGTAAGGTAATTATTCAGAAATCGTGAGATGCGGTCTGGTGTGATGTAGGTTTCAGAAAAACATTTCCTTTATCGTGCCAACGTTTCGATCTTTATTGAGATCATCTTCAGGGCTCAAAGTGTTTGTCTTCTGTGTGATTGCCATTCTTGCGTGTCGTGTTGAGAGTGCCACTCGGCCCTGAAGATGACCTCAATAAAGATTGAAACGGTGGCACGGTAAAGAAAATGTTTTTTTGAAACCTACATCACACCAGACCGCATCTCACGATTTCTGAATAATTATCGATTAACGGTCACTAATCACCACACATTTATGTCAGGTATTGGTTTAGATAAAAAAAGGTTTGAGATGGGAAGTTAGTGCCTGAGTGGATCTAAGTCACGCTAGCTCAAGTGATAGAGTAGCGTCGTATAAAGCCGAAGGTCGTGGGTTCGAATCCCGCTCGTGACACTGACTTTTTTTATCTCAATTAAAAACCTTAATTAATCGAACGATATTAAATGGTCAAGCGGACCACGTAAACTAGTGAATTTAAAAAACATTGAAAGTTTCGTATGTTCAATTTCTTGTTATTGAAGTCTGACAATAAAAACAAATCTGAACAATCAAATCTTCAATTTATTACTAACTGAACCATGGAAATCACACAAATTTAAGCCATTATAACTTCAGTTTATTCGTAATAGAACGTTACCAATGAGAATCAAATCCGAACAATCATGACATCAATTTTCTCATAAACGAACGCTTGCTATCAAAAACAAATATCTTAACCATCATAACTTCAATTTGTTCATAACTAAACAAGGTTAATCAAAAATAACAGAACCATCATAACTTCAGTTTACTCGTAACTGGACACAGGCAATAAAAACATGGAACCATTTTAACATAACAAATTTGTTCAATGGTAACTTCAATTCGTTCATATTTCAACATTTGCTAACCAAAAACACACGGGAGAAATCCAAATATTATGGTTTTTCGTAAATTAAATGTTCTCATAACTGAACGTTGGCTAATGAGGTAAACACTACATAACATAAATCTGGCTCGTCGTAACTTCAATCGGTTCATAAAAGTCAGAAACTGCTTATAGTCGTAAAATGTGAAAAACAATTCTGGCCTCGCGTAAATCCATCTAACTTTCGTGTTATTTGAACATAAAACAAGAAAATCTTATAATTACACGTTCAGACAAGTACATAACTTAAAAAGGATTCCAGATGGTGTGTTTTGACTTTAGTTCTATTTTTACGTGATGGCTTAGCAATATAAATAGACATTTAAATGGCAAATGCACCTGGCTAAAACTGAACTAACACATATGACAATTATTTAAATATATGTTGTAAATTAATATTTAAAATCTGTCATAAATTAGAAAAAGACATAAATTATAATTTAATTATACAACTTGATAATTGTGGTATTAGGGACGTTAGACCCAGAAAGGCAAAAACTAGCATATTGTAGAATCGTAGAAAACTTAAGTAAATAAATAAAGTTTTAATGATAAAAATGAATTTTCATGGTATTCTCATTCTCTAGCAGGATTCGTCTGGTATGCAGGTAAGATGAGAAATAAATAAATTTGATTTGAGCTGAGTAAAAGGTAAACCAAAAAATTTTTACTTGCAAAATTAAATATCGGTTTTTAAGTCAATATTTAAGACTTTTTACCACTTGAATTTACACATGAAATGTTTAACATTTGGAAGTCAGTTTATATTTATCTTCTTGACAATATGAGAGAAAAATAAGATCAAATATGCTATACATAAAATGAAAAATTAAGTGATTCGATTATGACCAGCATAAGCGGCTTTCAGGGCGTCAAAGTTGCAGAGACATAAAAAACATTAATGTTTAGTTATAACATCAAGTCATTACGTTTTACTTGACTAGATGTCTCTAAGAATTTTATGTTCCTCGCTACTGATATCAGCCTGACATATTTATTTATTAAAGTACAGATTGTTTTTTCTGTTAAGTTAAATTACAAATTTTTCGGATTTAACAGTTCCCCACGAAGACTGGCTACCAGATCTGAGTTCTTACGACGACTTGGTGTTATTTATGAGACAGGACCACACATAATTACTGTTCTACGTTGACATTTTACAACAGCATTAAACCCTAATTCAAAACAATTATTATTTTTTGGACATATGGCATTTGGATTTTGTAACACACGCACAAGGTAGCTTGTAGAGTTTCGTAAACCTATTGCATGCAATCCAAATAAACTATTTCGTTTAGTGTTAGATTTTTTTCCGTGTTGATAGCGGTATAAGATCGTTTGTTTCCATTGTCGAAAGGCTTCGACAAATAAACACGACGACACACGAAATTCTTCATGGTAATACGAACGATGGTAATAAAAACAAACGCAATTATCATAACTGCAGTTTGCTCATAACGAAACGCTTACAATCAGAAACAAATCAGAACCTTATAACTTCATTTTTCTCATCACTTATCACTGGCAATCATAAAAAAACTGAACCATCATAACATCAATGTACTCAAAACTGTACGTAGGTGCTAAAAAAGCTGAACTATCATAACTTCAATTAGATTATAACTACACCGGCAAAAAGAAAAAAAAAACTAGACCATCTGCTTATAAGTGAACGCTTCCAATCAGAACTTTACAACTTCATTTTTCTCATGACTTATCGCTGGCAATCATAAAAAAAATGAACGATCATAACATCAATGTACTCAAAACTGAACGTAGGTACTAAAAAAGCTGAACTATCATAACTTCAACTAGATTATAACTACGCCGGCAAAAAGAAAAAAACTAGACCATTTGCTTATAACTGAACGCTTCTAATCAGAAACAATTCAGAACCTTATAAATTCATTTTTCTCATCACGTATCGATGGAAATTATACACAAAACTGAACCATCATAAAATCAATGTATTCAAAACTGAACGAGGTAATAAAAAAGCTGAACTATCATAACTTCAACTAGATTATAACTACGCCGGCAAAAAGAAAAAAAATAGACCATTTGCTTATAACTGAACGCTTTAATCAAAAGCAAATCTGAACCATCAAACATAAATTTACTAGTAACACTGTAATACTTTCCTTGATATTTCATTTTTCTTACTTGGATAAAAGTATAATAAGACAGATAGAAATTATCTTAACCATTTAGTTATTTGATTGTTGATTATCAATTCTTCATAATGGTGTATTTGTTTTTGCGATTGTACTAGTAATCATTGCTATATCGATGAAATTTTTTTTTAAAAATTAAGAGCATGTTTTATTCTTGTGAAGAGTGAGATAGTTCTGTGTTTGAAGTTTTGATCTAGCAGAATAAAACAGCGAAGATAGGCATAGTAAAACGATCGGAAATGTCCAAACTACGGGTTCATCAACCCGCTGACCCAAGAGTAAATTTCACAGTGGAATAGTTTTTGAACGGTGTGTCAGCAGTTTGATCTGCCTTTTATGTAAATGAAAAAGAAAAATAGGACTAGCCATAAAACAACGATGGTAGGCGGATTATGATGATCTGGGACGATAAATGATCTTACAACAATTTCTGTCAATGTGCATGTTTTTCTTTTATCGTGTCAGCACTACACGGTCAATTATTAGTAGATTATTTTGATTATTATTTATTTGTTATTATTTAAATGATGACGTGGGATTCTTCTGATCTACGAAATTTTTGTAGATTTTGTAAGTTTCTTTTCATTTGGAAGTAGTTCGTTACAGTCCTTTGTTTTTTAAATGCCTCAGTGTCATTTGAATAAAATATATAAGAAAGTTTTCAAGGAGGAATGTTTATACAATTGGTCTGTTAATGAGCCACGACTCACATATCCTACGTGAGAAAACACGCCCATTCTTTTGTAAAGTTCTTTTCCGTGGTAGACATGGCTCGGCTTAGCTTAGCCGGACGTGGATCGAGTCTCATTTCGTTTCCTTGCGGTTAAGAGGATTCACAATGACAACCGGTTTCCTTAATCATCAGTTACCGGTTGACAGGCCGATCTGTAATTTCGTCCCTGAATATGAAATTATTCAAATGAAATGAGACCCTTGTGTATAATGCGCGCTGGTGTTTCTAGTAGTAGGCCGGTCTCATGCCTTCATAATAAAACCGATGATTCAGAATCAATTATTACGGCAACTTTAAGATTTTTTAACCTAAAGGCTGACGATTTCTAACGGAATACAATTAAAGCTTACAATTTTATTGTTAAAGGCCGAGTTTGTACTCTCATTCGAAAAAAAGAAATAATTAGAAATTGGACAAGTTTTACTGTCAATACTTTGTGAAACACGGTTCCTTCAATTCTCTCAGCATCCGCTATTGCAAGGAAAACGTGTTTGCGTAATCTTCTGAAGTAACATTTTGTTTTAAAATTACGTCATGTTCTGATTGATTGTTCAGTTTTGATAGGAAATACCAATATTCACGTGAGAAATTTCAGCATATTCTTGTGAAACATATTAGCTAGCGTAATAACTGGTGCAAGAGGCTCGTTATTTTTGTAGGGATTTGTTGTATTTCAAAATAATTGACGCCTATTTTAATCGAAAAACTACTTAGTGATATCTTTCGTAAGAAAAAATCTAAAAGGAAGAAGGGAAAAGGAAAAACAAAAGAGAGAGAGAGAGAGAGAGAGAGAGAGGGGGTGGAGATGGAGGGAAGGAGAGGGAGTGAAAAGAGAGGAGTGAGAAAGAGTGTGAAATTCAGAGAGCAAGAGAACAGAGACATGAACGAAATAGAGAAAGTAAGGCGGAGAGAAAGAAATAGAGTGAGAGAAAGAGTGAAAGAGAGAGAGAAAGAGAGAAAGAGCGAGAGAAAGAGGGNAAAGAAGAGAGAGAGAGAGAGTGAGTGAGAAGACAAAAAAATTGACGGAGTTCAAGAAGTTGACAAAGTGTAGAGAAGTGTGAGAATACAAAAGAGTAACCAACAATGATTGATGGAGAGTGACACAATATAATAATAGATAGAGTGAGAAAATAGGTAAGAGAAATATTTATTTATTTTTCACACTAATAGATATGATCTTAAAAATAAAACTTGACATTTATCAACACAGGTAACATGCATCTGTTTCGAGTTAAAGAACGAAAAGTCTATTGTAAATATATTGGGTGGCATGTATAAAAAGAAAAATTTTGCAAGTTTTTCCTATCGTTATACTTATAATTACGAAGAAAGGAAATCGAAACATGATATCATCTAAATCTTTTTTTCTTAATGCCTTCATGTCGGATCGCAACGGACGGCTGCGCGCAATTAACACATCCGGATGGAATTTGTTATCTTTCTCTCTCGGCGAAAACATGTGTCCTGTCGCATATCAATCAGGAGAAGAATCACAGAACTGAATAACGAAACAATCGAGCAAATCGTTTTCCGGCTTGTGATTTTTCTTCCTGGACGCGGTTCTGAACGACGAACAATTCAACATCGGGTTTCGAATTGATTTTCCCATTGTCAGTTTTGTGGGGAATGACTACAAATCAACGCGGATACTAACGACCCGACTGTCGGCGGCTTGAACACAGTAAATTAAATTTATGCACTTAAAATTGAGTATTGTTCTGTTTTGATTGATGAACTCGTTAACGAGTTTCAATTTATCCTATAAACAAGTCGGCGTTCCACGAATTGCTTTAAATTGAAACTTATTCCTGTTCACATTCTACTGCGGTGTAATGCGGGATGTCACGTGGCTATGGGCGTTATTTAATACAATTTATGTAACACTTCTCATTTAACGAAAGGGTTTCAATTCAGCTGTTTGTACTCATATAAAATTAACTGTGCATGCATATACAACAGATCATGTGACATCACACAAACACACTTTTCAGGATGCTGTTATCTTGCCGTTTGATATAGTATTATTATTATTTATTTATTTTTGACGAGGGTTCGCAACTTCAGAGGTCATATAAACTCTCAGGGTGCCGGTGTTTTCAAAAAAAGCCCATTTTTAAGTATGTCGGATTCGAATGCAGGGCCGCTGGATTCGAACACGGGACCTTTTTTTACCTTACAGTGATGAGCGCCGTTTCAACGCCTAAACCGTTGCGGCCACCCACCCCCCTTGATATAGTATTACAAACATAGAATTATAGTACCGAAATGTTAACGAGTTTAAAAACAAATTTTTGCGATTTGTAAGTTTATTGACTTGTACTATATTTACCATGACATCTGCAGCATTACCATAAAACACCATATGGCTTGCTCTTACATACATCCGTACATGTACATTCATCAATTTTCATTTTGAAGATATACATTTCTTAATATATGTACATATTTACAAAGGATATAACGTATTATTTGGTGATTACAGTGTTATTAGTTTATTCGCATTTTTTTTCTCAAAACTATACATAAACTAACAAATGTACATGTAATAATTAATAAGGGAAAAGCGAAAGTTAAAAAAAATCTAAATATAAAAACCAACCTAAATAAAAGATAATCCATGCTAAATAAAAATATCAAACTTTCAGTTCGATTTCGGTCTTCCACAAGGATAAATCATAACATGCAAGTGTTTGTTAAAAAGTGTGCTGTAATAGGGGTATTCACGATCTTTGTGCTAACCCTGTTAAGTCTGTTAGGTCCTGTTAGATCGAGAAAAATGATGACGTAGCTTGTAAGAATCGACTAGTTAAGATTATTCGATCTAACAGCCCAGAGCCAATGTTAGATGTTAGGTCGAAAATGTAGTCACATAGCTGTCCGTTAGGGCTTAGGTAACCAACATGGCAGCCATGAATTTGACAGCTGTTTTTTGTTTACATGTATTTTTATTCTTTAATACGTATTAATTAAGTCAGACCAATACATTTCTTTTGTTAATTTCTGACCTGTCCTTATACTCTCATTCATAAAAGATACATCCCATATCCTATAAAGTTGTAGGCTGTTAGTCCTTAGCATAAAGGTTAGGTATGTCGGCCCGAATTAATGCGGGTCATTTGTTAGTATTTTTCGAGTGCATAGATAACATTTTGAATGAAAGAGTTGATTAATTTTCCTTTTTAATTAATTTCTGGCATCTTACAATTTAACACAAAAGAAAACCAAAATAAACAACAACAAGCCTTCATGGACTGTTATAGCTTTACTTTTGGTTCTACCAATCGCCACGCGCAGCATTGCGGAAAAATTAACGTTTAACATGCTAAGAAGGGCGCGTTCATGATCTTACTGGACATATCTATATTCGAGTTAACACGAGTTAACATCTTACAAACATCGTGAATACCCCTAGTATGTAAAATCTATTGTGATATTTTTCCATGCCACTGGCGGGATGATGGTCCTAAAATCTGGTCAAATTTTCTAAATCCTGCTTCTAGGTTATTTAATGCGCCGTAAATCTACACTTGAACTCTGCGAATGGCCTACTAAGCGCGTGAGTCATTACTACTTTACTCCAACGCGGGACGTTGCCACTATGAACACTGTTAGGTCTTACGCTCATCATATGGGCGCTTTGTACCTCAATATTAGGGTCATAGACCAAAAATATCGGTTTTTCACGGCAGATTACCCAACAGGTAACGTTTCTTAGGCGGTGTTCATTTTATGAGGTGCCATCTCACTTCATACCTCTTAGCTCACAATCCCTAAGGCCACAAATACTGACCAGTATGAGTCCTATGGACAGAAAACCTCTTTTCTGCTTAGTCTCATAGAGTAGTCTCTCCTCCGACGGTAACCTCAACCACGTTGCCGGGGTGTCAAAGTTTGCTAACGCGTCCTTCTAAGCACCAAAGTATGCGGTCGTTATTATGTCTTATAATGTTTCTCGAAAGATATCTTTCCTGAGCAACCTGCAGTGTGATGATCTGAGGGTACGAACAACGAATCCCAGCACAGGGTAATACCATGTCCTCTAATTCTCATTTATTTGCTCAAATAAACTTTTCTCCACATTATTGGAGTCAGAGGATAGGCAACTACAACAAATCCCAACTCATGCTTCATGGTGGCACTTGGCTCCTCCAATCGGAAGGAACGGCCTCCGTCTTCTTTAACAGAAGCAGGTAGGCTACACAGACTAGTTTTGAACTATCTTGAGTAGGGTTTTTACTGGGTTGATGATTGCGCTGGCTCCGTTATGGCTTAGGTAACCAACATGGCAGCCGTCTATTTAACAGCTGTTTTTTGTTTACAGGTATATTTATTCTTAAATAGGCGTTAATTAAATCTTACCAATACATTTCTTTTGTTAATTTCTGACCTGTCCTTATACTCTCACTCATAACAGATCCCATATCCTGTAAAGTTGTAGGATACAAGTTAGGAATGTCGGCACGAGTTGAAACGTGTCATTTGTTAGTACTTTTCGAGTACATAGATAGCATTTTGAATGAAAGAGTTGATTAATTTTCCTTTTTTAGTAACTTCTGGCATCTTACAATTTAAAGAAAAGAAAACCAAAATAAACAACAACAAGCCTTCAAGCTTTACTTTTGGTTCTACCAATCGCCCCGCGCAGGATTGCGGAAAAATTAACGTTTAGCATGCTACAAAAAGAAGGGAGCATTCACGATCTTACTGGACATTTCTCTATTCGAGTTAACATCTTACAAACATCATTAATACCCCTATTTCCGAAAGACAGCTTTCTTAAAAATTTCTATATAGACCTGGTTGAGTTATAAGTAAATAACTTTCCATTAGTGAATGGCCTCAATGACCTCCATAAAGACAATTCTTAACACAGTTTTGCCATTTGTCAACAAAAAATTTTTAAATAGATTATCAACTCTGTTGTACAAACAATCATCCCATAGCCGAACCATGTACATGACTATCTACCATGATGAATGAATTTGAATATTTTTTGAATAAGCCGAAGGTCGTGGATTCGAATCCCCTTCGTTAGCTTTTTCCTTTCAACCAAGACCTTAGATTAAAAGTAAAATTTATGAATAATATGTACTTTTGTAATAGCAACCACAAAAAAATTCTACATGCTTGATAGCAGTAACTTTTGAGCAGATAACTAAGATAATTCAGAGCAACTCGATTGTAGGTTTATGGTTTGATTGTCTTTAACCTAAGTCATTATACTTTGTTCGCAAGTCTAAGATCAAACGACCTAGCGTTAATATAAGGTTTAGGCTTGGTTTTTACAAATACTTCCCTTCGGAATGATCAAAGATCGGCGCAAAATTTAAAAGCTTTAAACTACTAAAAACGATGTGCTGAAATTCGCAGGCTTATCGACATATTCAATGAAAGGATTTAAGTCGTCAGATAGCTCATCGAGTACTCTTGTTCAGAGCTATTACCATTGTAGCATAAGCGCTTAGAAAATCTTAGATTTTAGTTGCATAAGCAGTTTAGACTATGCACTACTATACCAGGCATGCGCCATTGATTTCGAAATTTTTTTTATGAACGATATGAATTTTTTAAGTACTAAATTCGTAAATCCTCCTAAAACAGTACTTATCGGGTAGAAACTAAGATTCTTCAGATGCAACTCTAACTTCGGTTATGGTTTTGCTGACATTAATCATTATACTTTTCTCAGGGTTGTAAGCAGTCAAAAGACTTAAAATTAATATAAAGTTTGGGCATGGTTTATTCAAAAATATTGTTTTACTCCTCTCCGGTAAGACCATGGCGGTGCATCTCTCCAAATTATTTCAATTTAAATGCAGATCTCCAAATCGAGGGGTTTCTGACATGTCTGAAACGCCGTCGTCATATAGTACTTTATTCATTTCCTTTTACTCCTGCAGCACAACCACTGTACCTCCAAGATTTCTGCTGCACTAGCAGATTAGACTGACCACTATGTCAGACATGTCCGTCAATAACTCCATCAATTCAGTTCAATCAATGAATCAACCAACTAAATCATCTACACACTCGATAACAGCACAGATTTCAGCCAGATAACTAAGATCCTTCTGAAACTACTGTTCTTTGGTTTATAGTTTACCGATAAGTTCTTTTGGTCTACTGTATGTATTAGTCAGATTTAATATACTGCTTTTGTTTAATCCTGGATTATTTGTAATTCAATTTTTACTTCTTGTTGAGGAATTTTCAGACTGATCAACAACCAGAGCATCTAGGGCAAAATACTAACAATCTTAACATACATATTTACTTTATTATTTTTTTAAGGGTTAAACATATTGGCTGAAAAGTCGTAAATCAGAAGTACTTCTACTTTATTAGCACAACCATGTACTTCGATTCTTCCTTGTTGTACACCTTAGATTTAGGCTAAACGATCAGTATAACTATTACCGACAATGTCAACCATGATTCATAACCAAATGACGTCATTTTTTATATTCATTATGAATCATCTCGTACGGAAACTAACGCACACATCAAAATATGCACCCATGCAGAACACGCAGATTATTCCGAAGCAACTTTACATTTTATGTTTTGTGATTTTCAAGGCACATACTAAATACTTGTTCACCCTATGGTCTTTATCAAAAATTTTAGTTTAGTACATTTATGTTTAGTGGTCTAATTGGTCAAATCACTTCTTTCAAGGATTTATTATTTTTATGTATGGTCTAGATTGAGATGAAAAAGTTAGTGTCAAGTGCGGGATTCGAACCCACAATCTTCTGCTCAATACGCCGCTGCTCTCACCACTTGATCTATCGTGACTTTGAACCACTCGGACACCAACTCCCCCTCTGTCTCTATCTCATCCCCCTATCACAACCAACAACCTTTTGAAGTTTTCTCTCTTTTTTTGGTCATTTTTTTGCCATTGTCCATTAGGTCGTGGGTTCGAATCCCGCTCGTTTTAGTTTAGGTTGATCTATTTACGGTTAACTGATTTACATCTCAGTAAAAACTCCTGAATGACCAACCACCGGTGCATCACGGTCGGTCAAGCAAGTGGTCCTTGATAGGAAATAGTGCATAAACCATTTATAACTTTCTTAAAACTTTCCCTGCCTTTTTCCATTTCAGCGCTGCTTATTCAAAATAATTATTTTATAAAATTAAAATCTATCATCTGACCCATTTTTTTTTTTTTTGAATGGGGCTTCCGACATCTAGGTCATTTCAGCCCCCAACTAAGTCTATATTCTATTTACCCTTTGAAACACTACATTCATACAAATAAATACATTCATACACATAAATTCATCCATACAGTACACTCATTCCCTTTGGTCGGTGGAGTACTTGATATTCCTCCACCGACCCCGAACACACACTCTCACGCTCTCAACGTTCGAGAGGCGATGATGACGTTATATTTCACCCTCGCCAATCACGCTAATAAATACATGCACTCAGACAAAACATATAGACACAACACATAAGACATATTATATACAATAAAAAACCAATTTCCCCTAAAAAGCGGAACTATGGGGGGGGACTATGAAACTCGCTACCGTATTCGAGAACTCTCCTTAAGTCCGGCGGCGTGCCTACACGCTCTCTGTATGAAGCCAAGGCATGACACGCCTCTATTATTTGGGACACATCGAGCAACCTTTCTCTGCATAAGGGGCTCCTATTCCTATTCCTTTACTTATAACCTATACTTCTAATGAACATAGATAGATAGGGTTCAGGTTATCTAATCTACATTTTGGTGTACTTGTCATATAAAGTTTCAAGTTCCAAGGTAAGATCTAATTTCATAAAGCTCATTGTATATAAGAACATTTGTGTTAAAAGTCGTTGTAATTGACATCCAACACGCAGTTTGGATGATGAACCTGTAATTTGGTCGATATTGACATTTTGGTTTGCCTATCCTTGCTGGGTTGGCAGGAAGACGCATTTCGGCATTTCTCCATTCTTAGTCTGAGAAATTTCTTTGAAGTCTCTTTTATCCTTGATCTTCACTGACCTACTGAAGATGGCAAAATGCAGTTTGTTGACTGTCAGTTTGGGCCTTCAGGGAAGGGCAGACCAAATTTATAATAGTTGGACTATAGTCTTGTAGTTATTTATTATCCAGAATCGAGTCACCCTATTACATCTACAACTGTTTGTTGTGACAAGACGAAGAGGTTTTGAGTAATAACTCAGTATCTCCATTGGACCAGTTTTAAAACGAGTAGGATCGTATTCTAATGAGTGAAACCCCGCTCTCGGCGAGATATGGTGATTACAACTGATAATCTAAGCTTCCTTTGCTATTATAATGTCAGCACTATATGATTATACCGATCCCAAAACAGATCAGAATTAAAATAAAAACAGGTTGTAAAAAAAATCCTCGAAAGATAAAACAGATCTCAGAATCTCTCCTTGTGATAACGATCTAAAATATCTTCCCTAGTGTCCGTATTATAGCTAAATACGGTTGTAATTTTCCTAATCGATTATTTACGGATAACGTCGGTAATTAGTACGGGATGAAAGGCATTTTTCGATTTTTCGGGTTGTGCGTCCTTTCGCCGAGTCGTGACTCTATAAAGAAACAAGGTTGGAACATGTGTTAATTAGAATGTTTAGAGGTGTAGTTCGAGCCCTGCGCTCCCGCTGGCGGACCACCATCGATAATGACGAAATGGTTAAAACGTGATAAGAAAACATGAATTATAATGCAAAAGAAACCCGGTTTCAACTTGCCAATAAATTTATTTCCTCTAACCTTTTGGCAATACTTCTTGAAAAACCGTTAAATCAAGCTGGGTGTATGATAACTGTCGAGCAGATGGTCACATGTATCATAATGCAACCTTAATTTCAACAATTTTAATTATTTACAAGCCTTTATTTCTTTTGAATAAATTTATTCTTTAAATAATTGCATAAATCTGTGCACCTAGGCCGTTAAGCAATTAACTGTTTTAACACAGGTTTTAATAGACATATAATAGGGGTATACACGATCTTTGTGTTAATCCTGTTAAGTCTGTTAGGTCCTGTTAGCTCGAGAAAAATGATGAAATGGCCACGGAGAGCTATTAGTGAAGATATTCTTCGTTTTTCTTATTAAATCCATTATGTTTCATGGTCCGATTGACCAAATAACTTCTTTCAATTAATTAATCTTTATTCTCCGTGGCCATTTCATTTGTCGCCGAGAATCGAATCCTGATTACATGGCATTTGAATAATGGCAAAAGGTTGTGGAGGGAAAATTCGAAAGGTTGTAAGTTGAGGAGTTGGTGCTCGATCAAAATCTCGATAGCTCAAGTGGTTAGACCAGCGGGGTATTGAGCCGAAGGTCGTGGGTTCGAATCCCGCTCGTGACACTAGCTTTTTCATTTCAACCAATACTTTTTTTTTAACGATGGATACCAGGAACTGGATGTATCCTACCTCCTGAGCACTGCAGCTGTACAGTGACCAAATTCAGGGTCGCTGAGATCTGATCCCGCTCCTTCAATTGATGAGTGCCGTGTCAATTTCTTCCAATTGCGGCCACCGATCCCCTTAGGCATCACAAAAAGTCCAGAGGTCGACGGTGGGTCTCGAACCCACGACCGCGGGATCTACTAATCGAGAGTCTGACGCCTTAACCATTCGGCTACCGCGGCCCCCGACCAATACCTTACAGAGAGATTAATTAATTGAAAGAAGTTATTTGGTCAATTGGACCACGAAATATAATGGTTTTGTACGAACCATTATTTAATCTGCTGATGTATTCAAATTCATCAGTTTCAATAGTTTAAAATCTATTTTTTAGAGGAATATAAATATTTAAGAATTAATCTACTATATTATATTACTACATATAACTAATTGACTTTACAGCCTGAAGAAAATCATCAGAATAAAGAAGAAAACCGAGCCATTTTAAGAAATAATTTCGAAAAAGGATTTTAATTCACTAAAGCCGCACGTGAGATATGCAAAGCGGCAAGTAAGTCCAGTCCACATCTACCCTCGCAGAACTGGTTTAAAAAGTCCTGCGACGAGACTCGAAACATGAAAATAAAATTAGAGTAGGCCGTCCTTAAACTTTTTGTGCTACTTGACATCCTCTGCCTTCTGATGGAATGCAAGTGAGTTAGTTCATGTAGTCAGAGTGAGAGTTTAAGCGTGTTTCATCCGGTCCTTAAGTATTACCTTGCCTGTTCATTTTTGGGTGAAACAGTTTCAACAAAATCTCTATGGTTTTAGTCCAAACGGAAAACATGACAGAATAAGTTTAATAAATGTATGTCTGGTTGGCTGTGCCTTCTAGTGGCACCTTTAGAAGTTCTGATTGCCCACCTTTATGGTGCCAAAGGGAATTGACTGGCTCGGTAAAAAACTAACTGGTTAAATGGTAAAAAAAGTTCTAAAACGAGACAAATCGTGTTGGTTTTCTCCACCGAAGCCCGAAACTTGGTTACCATCTAATTTTCTTCTCCTTAACGAAGGTAGATAAGTTTAATAATGTCTGTAAGGCAGCTGATATGACTATTGTTAGTGCCATGTTGTGCATTCATTCCCAGTTTCTGCACGATGCTTAATTTTTGGATAAATTGGTCCTGTTGAGCTTTGTTCCATCATATGTATATGTTGTGCTTATATTTCAGGAATTTTGAGTTCCTTACTGGATTTGTTGTTTCTTTGAGTTCACTTACCTATTCAAAGCTTGCTCGAGATTCGACAATATTGATTTTAGCATGTACCATTTTTATTATATGCTTAGGAGGCTAAAATTAAGATTATCATCCTACAAGAGCAACAGATTGTTAGTTTAAAAAAAGAAAGACTTTTTGTTTGATTATTTTGGTTGCTGCCAGAGCTTTGGCTGACGGTTTCAACAACCATGTCATATTAAATTTACCTTATTAATATTAATTTATGAAAATACAAATGATTTATTATATGTCTGTATGTCTTGTCTTAGTTTGCTTGGTCCTGATTATGATTTTTCTACATAATTGTAATCTATCTCATGAATCTCAGGTTATCTATTTTTTAACATTAAAAAGAATCCATTATATTTCTTAATCCGATTGACTAAATAACTTCTTTCAATTAATTAATTTTTATGTAAGATATTGGTTGAAATAAAAAAAGTTAATGTCACGAGCGGGATTCGAACCCACGACCTTCAGAATTCGAAAGGTAGGTTGAGTGGTGTCCGAGTGGATCGAAGTCACAATAGCTCAGGTGGTTAGAGCAGCGGCGTAGTGAGCCGAACATCGTGGGTTCGAATCCCGCTCGTGACATTAACTTTTTCATTTCAACCAATACCTTATATAAAGATTAATTAATTGAAATTAGAAAGAATATTTTCTACCATACAGAAGGATTTTATGTCCAAATATCAGATGGTTAAGTGGGCAAGGGGTCTTTTAAGACATTTCTACTTGACAAATTATCAAAGAATTCACCAATGCACACACTCATATTAATCAAATGGATAGTTTTACAAGGTGGCTGTATACTTCGTCTACAATTAATCAAGTATATACCGTTTATTTTGTGCCCAGATGAAAATTCAATCCTTTTTAACGAAAACGGAGGACGAAGTAGGAGGACTGAGAAATAAAACACACATTGTTTTCCGCCGTAGAGATAAGACAAGACTGAACCATATGGCAAGATTGCTCTTAATTTAGGCTTAACTCCAAGCTCAACAGACCGTAAAAGTACAAATCGTTACAACTGTTTCAACACTACAGATCCCACACGTACAATTTCCAGCACGGGTGTTAATCGACAGTTTTAAATCAGCATTTCAACTGTTGATCGAAGGGCGTAACGGTAAATTGTTCTCGTAACACTTATTTAGATTGTTTATCTCCTGTGGGCAGACGGCAGATAACATTAGTTACACCAATGCCATACGTTCAATATATATATATATATATATTTAAACGCCCAAACACCAAAAAGCGGTGTTTGTTACGTTCAGGAAAATCCTCACCCCTCAAATAGAGAGATATTTAAAATAAAAAGCCCTAGATAAATGAAAAAGTTATGATAAATCTGTTACCACCACGCCATTCCTAGCCAAAAGCCCAAATTAACATGGGGTTTGTATAAGACCATTTTTTGGTAAAGTTAATCCTTTTCGAGATAAACGGCGAGGGCCATCTTGTTACCAAAAACAACCCACTCACGCGTCTGCCGGGCATAACTCATCAATAGTTGATCCTAGCAATATTTTACTTTCAGTGGAAGTAGCTTAAAATAAGCTCGAAAATCTAATTGTACAGTAAAAATATAGGATTCTCATTCAAAATAACAATGTTAGTGTCATTTCACAGCTAAATGAGAAAGTTATGTGAAATCTGTTATCGCCACGCAATTCCTAGCTAAAATTAAGTTATTTTTTGTTAAAGAGATAAAGAGATGGAGCATATATATCTTATATAATACATCTGGGACAAAAATAAACTAATTCCTAGAAAAGTACCGGCAGGCGAAACAAGGAAAAGCAGTAGAAGGTAATGTAATAAAATCGGACGCTCAATCCACTGAAACGTGAACGATTAAAATATACTCCGTAGTGAAATCGGACGCCGAACCCACTGAGAAGTGTAAGACGTAAAAAGATTAATTACTTGAAAGAAATAATTTGGTCAATAGACCACTAAATATAATCGATTTATATAATTATTGTTTAAAAAAATGCATATCAACAAAGCGCGACAAAACAAAAGCAAAATTGTTCAATTGCTTTAAGCTGGATTTTTATTTACAATTGAGAAAAAAGCGATTTTATAATAAAAACGTATTTATTTAACTCTAATTGGACAATTACAGATTATTACAGATCATTGGAAAAATGTGACATGGGAAGAGGCTGTGGTCACAAATTTAAATTTATTTTCCCACAATGCTTGACATAAAAGGGAATATGCAAATTATTACCACAATATATTGGGCTATGAAACTTTATTGAAGTACATTACAAAAACAGGTTTCGACATGTCCTTAAACGAAGCTATGAAAATACAAGATTGGAACAAGTAAACGTTTTTTACAAAACTGTACATTCTTGGTCTTTCCTTTTTCTTTAATCCCATAAAATTCACGGAGAGGTCAGGGAATCTGAAGGTTTTAATAAAGCCGTTTACATTGGATTCCGGTCCATTTATTCCCGCTCGCCTTGAACTGTGCTAAAGGTTATAAATTAATTCCGCTCTGTTAAGCCTTTCGTTATTGAACGCGCACAGGATCAAAGACGAAAGGAAAACGCTGAAGCAGTCCGTACTGCACCAAGTACTTTAATTAGACCCAGATATGGACCGGTCCAGTCAAACCAAATAAGGAAGATTCGAAACCAATGGGAATAACAAGCGGGAAATTCCACGAAGAAGAGGACTTTTTGGACCAAGAAGAAAAGCAGCACTGGAATTTAGAGGCCATGGTTAAAATGCAAACTGTCAAAGCAGGATTAAATAAAATGACATATTGAACAAATATGTTGATTGACAAAGATTGTAGATAAGTACGCGAATTACGTTTAAAAAATTGTTCGTTTTTCTATTAAAAATCATGTTTGACATAGTTTTTTTCTGTACACCAAGACATTTCTATATTATCAAGGTTCATTATCTTTTCCTATATCTGAATTGAACATAGATAGAATGTGTAATGTGTGTCGTGTACATATCACTATAAGGAAGGATAATACCTGATTAAATTATCTTAATTTAAATAAAAAATCTCGAGTTTTTAACAACTGTATACATTTTTTTAGACTATAGTACAAGTAATGAGAGAAATTGCAAGAAAGGAACGAATAAACTAAATAAAGCAAAAAATGGCAAGGGATACAGAAAGAGTAGAAAAGAGGAGAAAAAAGATAAAAGTGGCAGTGCAAAGTAGAAAACAAAAGAAAAGAGTTTTTTTTTTCGTTAGCAACATCAGAGGTTATATGAACCCTCGGGGTGCCGGCGTTTTTGAAAAAAGCCAATTTGTAAGTATGTCGGTTTCGAATGCAGGGCCACTGGATTCGAACCCGGGACCTTACAGTGATAAGCGCCGTGTCAACGCGTAAACCGTTGCGGCCACCGACGCCCCCAAAGAGGAGTTATTACCTGAGGAACAGTTGGAGGAAAAAGAGAAAGTATATAACAGAGGCAGTGCTAAAGATAGGATGAGTGAGCAGATTGCCAGAGGAAAACAAAGAGAACTGAAATAAAAGACAATAGAAATATACAGATAAAAAACTAAATTAAGAGACGATGAGAGAGCAGATTGGCTGAGAAAGGAATAGAAATGAAATAAAAGATGAAAGAAAGAAAGCAAGAGAAAGATAGAGACATTTGAAAAAATCAGTTAATTTATTTGTGGTGTTTAGTGACAGTTAGTCAATGATTATTTGGTGATCCAGAAATGCGGTCTGGTGTGACGTTGGTTTTAGAAAAACATTTTCTTTATCGTTCCAACGTTTCGATCTTGATTGAGATCATCTTCAGTGCTCTAAGTGTCCGTTTTCGGTGTAGATGGTCATTCTTGTGTGTGAAAGTGCCCTAAAACCTACGTCACACCAGACCGCATCTCACGATCTCCAAAAAATCATTTGCTAACGGTCACTAAACACCACACATTTCTGCGCGAGAAGAACGAAGAACATGGAATTCTATGAAGAGTTTTCAACTGCATATGGACACCTAGCAAAGAGTATTTTGAAAAACATCGCCAACAATGAGAAGAAACTTGTATTGGGTATCAATCAGATAACTTTTTTGCTGAAATGCAGACTACACGAGGTATTTCCTACTCACATCAAAAACAACTTTAACTTCCCAAATGCCACACTAACACAACCAAACACCAGAGTTAACGACATACATAAGTTTATTTAGAAATCGTGAGATGCGGTCTGGATTTTTTTTTCACAATTTCCAAATAAATATCGATTAACAGTCACTAATCACCACAGACATACATAAGTTCACAATACATTTCAAAAGAAACAAGTTAAACATAAAAATCACTACCAGCATTAAAAACATTAAATAAAAACGCTAACACAATAATTACACCAATTAAAACTCAGTGCCGCCAACATAATACTAACAGATACTTTAAAAAAAATTCTACAAACATCAAAAAGATGCATACAATTTCCACTTTGACCAAATTAAAAACAAACACACCATAAAACTTAACTTAATCAACAAACAAACACTGCTAACACAAAAAATTGGTTTCTAAACCTAACTAAAACTAACATTCCTCCAGAAATCCAAAACTTCCTTCACTTGGTCCCAAACATTTCATTCCTTACAACAAAACAGACTTCACAACAGCTAAATTAATTATTGATGTAGATAATGCAATCCGAAAGTCAACAAAAACAGAAGAAAAAGACATAACACGATTAAAATGTATTAACACAATAACAAATCACTTACAACACCTCCCTACAAGGGCACTCTCAACGCGACCCACAAGAATGACACATATACACGGAACACAAACACTTTGAGCCCTGAAGATGATATCAATAAAGATCGAAACGTTGGCACGATAAAGAAAGTGTTTTTCTAAAACCTACGTCACATCAGACCACATCTCACAATCTCCCTACAATCACTAGTTAATTTATTTATGTTTAGTAGTCTAATTACAAAATTACTTATGTCAATTAATGATTATTTTTATGTCAGGCTAGATGAAAGACGTTGAGATAAAAAAGTTAATATCACGAGCGGGATTCGATGAGATTAGTTGATTTATTCATCTAGTATCGCTTTTGTTGATACTAAAATCAACATGGTATAGTTATAATCTTATTTAAATGCATGCTCAGATTCAGTTTTTAATTCGTTATGTCTCACACGGTTTAAAAAATAATTAAATCCCCCAAACTTGTTTCACTACGAGTAAGGGAGAGGAAACTGACGAGATAAAAATAGTACGGTTACGAGTGCTGACCTATATGAAAAATCTCTAGGCAGTTACTATTTGTAATTTATTTTTGTTCGAAATATAACAAATTTATTATCTTGGCATAATAATTTCTCAAGATTGTTTAAAATAAGAGTAAATGATACAAATAGATTTTTTTTAAAGGGAAAACTTGTTTTACATAAAGTGTTAGGATGGCATTGCATTTTCTTGGGCAAACATTAACAAAAAAAGTTATATTTGCTAAGGTAGGATATTATTTGTTCTTCTTCGAATTGAATACACGAAAGGATGTCATACAGACATAAAAATGTAATCAAGTCAAATGTTAAAAACTTGTTTATGCTTATCATTCAATGAAAATCAGTGCACACACACACACACACACACACACACACACATATTAAACAAGTTATAATTAGCATACACAGGGTGTCTGCCGATAAGTGTCGAAAATTCCATGTGTTTCTCCTCACCATATGCAACAAAAAACATCCCATAAACTCCTGCCAAATCTCAATGGTAAAGAAGTAATTTCAGGTTTTGGTTTTGTTTAATTTTTCGACTTGGGTCCACTAAATTGCTTATAAACATCAAAATTACTGACTGTAAAAAAAATCTGGTTTGTGCCACCTGAATGAAAGTTAAATTTGCTGTAAGGAAACATTTAACTATTTATGAATTACTAACAAAAATCTACACGAAAAATTGAAAAAAAAAAAAAAATTGTTGAAATTCGGAATTTTTTTGAAAATGTTAGCTTGGTAACTGTTAATAACTACAAACTTCTGGAGCTTTGCAAATTCCCTCAAAAGTTCTCCATTCAATTAGCTTTCAACGGTATATTCACCTTTTTGGATTGCGCTTCCCCAAGGACCAAAAATTTTGTATTTTGTTGAAAAAACTGGTATCGATGAAAAGGGCACGTTCTATTTTTTCAGGACATCCGTCTGGCTCTTGAGTTTTGTGTCAGTTCTTTAATGTTCAATTACATCAGTTTGCTTTATGTGATCAGCTGACAACTTCCTCATGTTGGTGATTTAAATTGACCTTGTTTTCTATGCACATCTTGCAGATATGAAAGATGAGGAAAATTCAACTCATTGCTGGTGGTACAATGCTTTCCGACGGAAGGTACCCCAACCTCACTATTGAGCAACCCCAACGTCTATACATAACGCACGTGTACTGGTTTCGGGATCACGATTAACAGAATGCAAACGTTCCTCATCTACATCGATTCACTGATTGTCTTCTCTCGTTCTTCGAGTGAAAGAAACAGTTTCCCTCAGCCTCTGATGAATTCGTTGGAAGGTGCGATCTGCTGGAACGTCTCAATGTGGAAAACGAGCTTGGTATTCTCTCCCTGTAGCAGTAGCATTACCGTAAATGACATGCAAATCAGCAAGATGTTCATTAGGCAACAAAGACATATTCTAAATCACCAACCTGAGGATGTTGCCAGATGATAACATAAAGCAAACTGATTGAATCGACCTATAAACTTAAGAGTCAGTCGGAATTCCTGGAAAAATTGAACGTGCCCCATCCATCGACATCAGTTTTTTCAACAAAATGCAAAATTTTTGGGCCTTGAAGAAGCGCAATCCAAAATGGTGGGTATACCGCTGGAAGCTAATTGAACGGAGAACTTTTGAGGGAATTTGCAAAGTTCGAGGAGTTTGTACTTACTAATAATTCCCAATCCAACATTTTCAAAAAATTCCAAATTTCAACATTTTTGTTTTTCTGAATTTTTCGTGCAGAATTTTTTTTCACCAATTCTGCAAAGTAAATAGGTTTTCTTACAGCAAATTTAGCGTGCTTTCAGGTGGCACAAACCAGATTTTTCTACAGTCAGTAATTCTGAAGTTTATAAGCAATTTAGTGGACCCAAGTCGACAAATTGAAAGAAAAAAAACCCTGAAATTACCTCTTTACCGTTGAGATTCGGACCGAGGTTTATCCACATTTTTTTGTGGCATATAGTAAGGAGAAACACCTCCTGAAATTTTCGACACTTATCGCCAGTCACCCTGGCGTTGTATGTTATACGTTATACACATTAGTAATAAACGGAAATATTTACGAGATTATGTAAAAAATCGATGCACCAAAATTTTTATGTAGAAAAATTATAGTGTGAACAACACACTTGGTTTGAACTCAATTTTTTAAAATTAAACAGGTGTTGAGATACTTTGGTCGACGCTAAGTCATAGTGTGTTGATCTTTGTTATTTTTATTTACGCAGAGTTTTAAAAATACGTTCAAACGTTTCTCTACTTGCTAAAAACAGGAGAAACGTGTTTTTCATAAAGTCATGCGTTTTATTTTTATTCCCGCTGGAGAAACGCGATACGTCTAAGGATAGCATTAACGAGACAATAAAATCCGCAGGTTTTATTCTCATTGCACACGGCAAACAGTGCATAAAACGTTTATTCGTCGTTTGAACCGCTTTTAAGAGCCAAATGAATATGAATTGGTAGACATGCGAGCATTGTGTCGTCCATGCTGTGTAGCATTTGCAGTGATAGCGTTCGTCGAGTGTGGGCGGTGGGAACCATAATTCCGTCCGGTGTAAAGGTGGTTCAGGTTGTAAAAACTGAATACCATTTGGGACCTCTGTGAAGACACCGCCCTCCCAACGTGGGTCTGGATTGATTTATGCCTTTCCACTAGACGAAAATATGTTTTGATCCAGGTGAGTGTAATTCTTGTGATTTAGGGCTTTTTCGAGTTTGTGTTCCAGGCCGATTTTTGTCAGGGAGACGTCAAAAGACTGGAGGTGCAACGATGGCAAAACTGGTAAAGTTGACTCATGGTGAAAAAAAAGCAACGCAAGCAAGACTAAAACGCTGATTTAACACGCCTAACCAACGACTAGATCATTTCGCGCTAAGCTAATTTTCCACCAGCCGTGAAAAAGTGGCAAACAAATAAAACACACTATTTTTTCAATATCATTGAAATATCCAAATATATGTTCACAAGAAACGAATAAATATGGGAAATTAAATAAGCTGCTTTCACTTAAAAGTCTTTTAGGATGAGCAAACATCGACATAGGAAACCTTTTTTTCATTAAAACATTAATGACTAGAATAGAATAGAAATATACTTTATACAACAAAACTTTTTTAGATAATATGAAAATGAAAAGTAAAATAATAAAAGCATACATTTAGCGTAGTTTTCAAAATTGTCTGCCGGAAGTAAGCCCAGATTACCACAGAATTAGGCCAAAAACAATATAAAGGGTGTCCCGTTAACAGACGTCCCTACTTTAGGAGATTCCCTACATGCCAAATTAGACTAAGAATAAAGAATAAGACAAAACTAAAAGAATAACGGCAGCGGGCTCTACCACTTGAGAGTAAAGCAGTCTTGGGTTCGAATCCCGCATACATAAATTATTTGAAAAGAAGTTATTTGGTCAATCGGACCATGAACTCATATGGATTTAATAATTAAAATGAAGTGTGTCTTCGCTAAAGCTCTACGTGGCCATTTCATTTGTCGCCGAGAATCGAAGAAATTACACATTTGAAAAATGGCAGAGGAAGGAAAATTCGAAAGGTGGGTTGAGATGGGAAGTTGGTGTCCGAGTGGATCTAAGTCACGTTAGCTCAAGAGGTAGAGCAGCGCCGAATTTCGTGTGTTCGAATCCCGCTCGTGACACAGACCTTTTTTTATCTCAACCAATATCTCACATAAAGATAATTGAAAGGAAGTTATTTGGTCAATCGGACCATGAACTCTAATGGATTAAATATATAGTATTATACTTGTCCCGAGTGATATATCATAATAACATAATAGTTTAAATATTTCACCGGCTTAAAATTTATTTTGTTTAAGTTTTTTTGTAATATATGTAACACCTAGAATCTTAACAGGATGTACTTTTATTCTTCTTTTTTTAAATAAATGAACAGGCTTGAAATCTTCATGGGCTTTCTTTACAATTCGTCAAGTACCCCATAAGAAATGTAAAACCATAAATCTTTACAAGCGCCACTCTTCACATTGCTTTCCATAAAAAATGAATAACATTTAATCTTCACCTTTAGTACTTTTTTCCTAATGTTTTTGTAATAATATGCTTGAATTTTCATGACCTTCTTTACATGCTTTCAAGTATTTCTATAATAAATTAATAAATGTAAACTTCACTTCTAATTATAATGAAATAATAAATAATAGAATTTTCACATTCAGGTATTAGGTACTTACATAATAAATGACTTTTAGACCTTGAATCTATTTAATGACTTTTAATTTTGTTAAGTTTTTCGCAATAAACGATTAAGCTTGAATCTTCACGGGTTTACTTTATACTGTCTCAAGTTAAGTAGTAAAGTGAGAAATGTAAAATGTTGAATCTTCACAGTCTCAACTTTTTTTTCCATTAATTTTTGTAATACATCAATATATATGAACTTTCACGGGTTTTCTTTACATTGTCTCAGGGAAATTAAGTAGTAAAAAAGAAATGTAAAATCTTGAATCTTCTGAAGAATCATGAAGCTCGACTTATTTTTTCCATGAATTTTTGTAATACATGAATGTACATGAATCTTCACGGGTTCTCTTTACATTGTCTCGAGTAAATTAAGTAGCAAAGAAGAATGTAAAATCTTGAATCTTCACATGCTCAACTTATTTTTTCCATGAAATTTTGTAATACATGAATGTACATGAATCTTCACGAATTTTCTTTACATTGTCTCAAGTAAATTAAGTAGTAAAGTAAGAAATGTAAAATCTTGAATCTTCACAAGCTCAACTTATTTTTTCCATGAATTTTTGTAATACATGAATAGACATGAATCTTCACGACTTTTCTTTACATTGTCTCAGGTAATGCCGTAATAATGTAAATAAAACATTGTAACTTCACCACCTGGATTTTTATTCCATGTATTTTGTTAATAAATGAAATATTTAAGGATTGTTTCATGTATCACCATAAGAAATGAAAATCCGAGAAACTTCACAAGCTTTACTTTTTTTTCCATGAAGTGTTTGTAATAAATGAATAAGCTTGGATCTTCACGGGTTTCCTTACATGGCGTCAAGGTACTTCAGTAAGATATAAATAACTTTGTATTTCTAAAATCTGTACACTTTTTTTCGTATGTTTGTAATATATGAAAACGTTTGAAATCTTCACATTGTTTCAAGTATGCATTTTCATAAAAAATGAATAACAATCATAAATTTTCAGGAGTTGTACGTTTTTTGGAGGTTTTATGTTAAATGAATAAGGTTGAATTCTTTAAATGAAATATTTAAGAATTACTTTACATTGTTTCATGTATTTCCATAAAAAATGAAAATCCTTGAAAGTCACATAGCTTATTTTTATAAGCTATACTTATTTTTTCCATGAAGTATTTATAATAAATGAATAAGCTTGAATCTTCACGGGTTTCCTTTACATTGCCTCAAGATACTTCAGTAAGACAACTTTGTACATTGAAAATTGGTACACTTTTTTTTGGCCTTTTTGAAATATATGAAATTGTTTTAAATCTTTACATTGTTTGAAGACCGCATTTTCATTAATAACCTTCATTAATCTTCACGAGTTTTACTTTTCCTTTAGGGTTTTATATCTTCATATAGTCAAGTATGCATTTCCGTATATGAATAACCTTGAATCTTCACGAGCCTTTTTCTTTAGGTTTTTTTGTATTAAATGAATAAAGTTGAATTCTTCACTGTACCACTTCACAAAGTCCAGTATGCTTTTCCATGTATGAATAATCTTGAATCTTCACGAGCCTTTTTCTTTAGGTTTTTTTGTATTAAATGAATAAAGTTGAATTCTTCACTGTACCTCTTCACGAAATCAAGTACGCATTTCCATGTATGAATAACCGAATCTTCACGAGCCTTTTCTTTAGGTATTTTTGTTATAAATGAGTAAGGTTGAATTCTTCATAATGGTGAAGTGGTCTATTTGCCAAAAGTGTGTAGAGCCACAGATTATACACCTAGTTTCATACAGACCTATCGCTCTCTCATCGTCTATGCAGAAAACAATAAAGAAACTGATGGATATCCACATTAGGGGCACAGCACTGAAAATTAACCCATTGACTGCTAGGTAATATGCATATCAGACAGTGAGGTCCACGGACTTAACCCTGGATGACCTCTAAGCCATTAAATGACAAGGAAATAGCCTTGGCGTTGTTCATGGACGTTGAAGGGGCATTTAACAATGCTACGACAAAATCCCTGACCTATGCGCTAAGTAAAAAAAGGGATCTCAAAATCCATATGTCAATGGGTGGAAGAAAGTCTTAGGAAGAGAATAATTTTATCTGCCCTGGGCGACAATACAATAAGAACAACCAGAGGCTACCCTCAGGGCAAAAAGGAGAGAAAATTCGAAAAGGAGGTTGAGATGGGGAGTTGGTGTCCTAGTGGATCGAAGTCATGATATCTCAAGTGGTAAAACAGCGGCCTATTTAGCTGAAGGTCGTGGGTTCGAATCCCTCTCGTGACACAAACTTTTTCCTTTCAACCAATACCTTATATTATGATTAATTAATTGAAAAAAGTTATTTGGAATCGGACCACGAAATATAATGGATTTAATAAGTAATACGAAGTATATCTTCACTAACTGCTCTCCATGGCTACTTCATATGTCGCTGAGAATCAAATCCTGATTACATGACATTTGAACCTGGCAAAACTAGGGAAAAGATGTAGGGGTCGAGATGGGGAGTTGGTGTCCGAGGGGATCGAAGTCACGATAGCTCAAGTGGTTAGAGAGCGGTGTATTGACCCAAAGGTCGTGGGTTCGAATCCCGCTCGTGACACAAACGTTTTCCTTTCAACCAATACCTTACATTATGATTAATTAATTGAAAAAGTTATTTGGAATCCAACCACGAATTATAATGGGTACCTAATAATTATAAAAACAACTTGAATCTTCACTAGTTGTACTTTTTTGTCAAAAGTTATCGTTAGTTTAGAATAAATTTGAAACTTGAAGGATCTACTTTGCGTACCTGAATTTAAATAACATTGGAAACGCTTAAATGTAGTTAAACTGTGAGTAGTTTCGAATGAGCAATTGTCAAAAATAAAGAAACAACAGGAACTTAATAATTATGCAATATTTTAAACAAAATGAAAGTTGGAGGTTTTTCCAGTGAACTATATAGTAGTATTTCATGTAGAGCATGGAGAACAAGGCCAAAGGAAAGTGTTGCTTGAGGATCACGTACACAATTGTACGTGCAACAATGTACATCGGGTTGATTAAGCGATAAGTTTTTTCTTGAAAAATAACATTTGTAACACTAACCGCAGTTTTTTTGTAAAGAACGCCCTGGCTTGATGTATACATTATATTAATATAATATTTATAAATTTCAGTCCAACTTACGAAAAAAATAAAATTGTAGACATGGAAGAAGTTTTTGGACAAATTTGTGGAACAACAGCCTTCGTCGTGCCTCCTGTTTTTGACGTGGTGGTTTTTCATCTTGCGATCCTTTTATCCACCCATCTGAAACAAAAAGAAAAATTAATTTTAACTTATCGTCAGCGATGCTTTCAGTCATCAACCGGGCCATATATCATCTGCTAATCCCCATAAGCCATTGTTCTCGGACAAAAAGCGCCTTTCCAAATTATTCCAGGGCGATCTCTCGTAATGAACCGGAGCGAATTCATTCATTATGAAGATGAACAAAGGAGAAGAGAGCTGGGGGCAAAATGAATAGCCCAAAGGAAACAATGCATCCTTACTCGACCTTAAGAATATAACACATACCCAAAACAACTTCAAAGAAGAAAAATCCAAAATAAAGAGAAGATTTCCTTTGAAGTCTCGGCCCTTCACGGAGCAATTAGGGAATTTCCAAACCCAGGTACAATGTTTATTCAGGTATGGGCGTAAGTTGTAAATTAACTGTACGCCGATGTGCAAAGGGGGAGGAGGTTGACAACAAATGGCTTACCTACACGATAGCAGACAGCTCGACGTTGCCAATTCCCTTTAATGCCATAATGTTACAATTAAGCTATTTGGGTTGCAGCTGTTCAAGCTATACCGTAAAATGCAAGATATTCAATAATAAAACGCAAATCAAATATCGTAAAAATTAAGGGATACCAAGGCGGGCGTCGGTGACCACAACGGTTTAGGCGTTGGCAGGGTGTTCATCACTGTAAGCTAAAGGTCCGGGGTTCGCATCCAACGGTTTCAGTTTGTCATTCTCCCTCTGTCTTTCTCTCTTTTTCGAACCCCCCCCCCTACATACTCACGAATGGGCTTTTTTTCAAAAACACCGCCACCCCGAGTGTTCAAATAACTTCGTAGTTGAAATACCCTCGTATAAAAACAAAAAAAAAAGAACATCAAACCAAAAATATGAAATATTTCTGTCCTATTGTCTATATTTTTGATTCTTTTGGTGAAAAATAAGCTAAAAATGCGTGTGTATGTCACCAACCCTCGACGAGTTTTCTTAATGAGGAATTATGTAAAATATTATATGCCTTAAATCAAAATATCACATTAATAATTTTTAATCTTAGATAATAAAAAATAGAGATACTTTTATGTAAACCAATGTATTATTACACCTTTGAGTATTAAAAAACATCAATTACATTCACTCATATGTACAGATGTGTATTCATTGTACATATATCCTATGTACATATTGTTGTGTATCTTGGTTTTGGCCACAAAATTTCGTATTTTCCTCTCTCTTTCTCTCTCTTATACTCTAACTGCCTCATTGTTTATCTTTGACGTTCCCTCATTCTCTAGCTGTCTCCATGTTTCTTTTTGTCTTTCTCCCTCTGTCTTTCTATCTTTATCGAACACTCTCGTTCTCTAACTTATTCTTTTTTTCTTGGTTTCACTCGGATTCTCTAATATTCTCACTACTATCTCTCTCTCTCTCTCTCTCTCTCTCTCTCTCTCTCTCACCCTCTCTCTGTCGCTATATCATTCCTCTACCTGTCTTTTTGTATCTCTTTGACTTTTTATCCTTCTGCCCCTCATTCACTCTCTGTCTCTCTAATTATCATTCTCTCTCACGTTTGGTCGTATTATAGGTTTCTCTTTGGGTTTCACTTGCTCTTTATCCCTCTGTTTCAATTTGTCTGTCTGTCTGTTCGTCTGTTTATCTCTCTCTCTCTCTCTTCCTTTCTCTTTCTTTCTTCCTTCATTTTTCTTCCCCCATTCACTCTTTCTCATACACTAACCGTCTCATTGTTTATCTTTGGCTTTCCCCCTCATTCTCTAGCTGCCTCTATGTTTCTTGTTGCCTTTCTCCCTCTCTCTTTCTCTCTCACATACTCTAATTGTCTCATTGTTTATCTTCGACTTTCCCTCATATTCTAGCTGTCTCTATGTTCTTGTTGTCTTTCTCCCTCTCTCTTTCTCTCTCTCATACTCTAAATGTCTCATTGTTTATCTGCGACTCTCCCTCATTCTCTAGCTGTCTGTATGTTTTTTTTTGTCTTTCTCCCTGTCTCTTTCTCTCTTTCATACTCTAAATGTCTAATTGTTTATCTTTGACTTTTCCTCATTCTCTAGCTGTCTCAATGTTTCTTTTTGTCTTTTCCCTTTCTCTTTCTCTCTCATTTTCAAACACTCTACCTTCTTCCTACCTTACTTTCTCTCTACCTTTTCTTTTTCTCTTAGTTTCACTTGGATACTCTAATATTCTCACTATTCTCTCTCACTCCCTTTCTTTTTCACCCTCTCACACACACCCTCTCTCTGTCGCTATATCATTCCTCTACCCGTCTTTTTGTATCTCTTTGACTTTCATTCCTTCTGCCCCTCATTCACTCTCTGTCTCTCTAAGTATCATTCTCACTCACATTTTATCCTATTGTAGCTTTCTTTTAGGGTCTCATTTCTCTACATCCCTCTGTTTCAGTTTGTCTGTCTGTCGTCTATCTCTCTATCTCCCTCTCTCTCTCTCTCTCTCTCTCACCCTCTCTCTGTCTCTATATCATTCCTCCACCTGTCTTTTTGTATCTCTTTGACTTTCTATCCTTCTCACAGAATTCATTCTCTCTAACTATCATTCTCTTCTCAGCTTTCTTTTTGGGTCTCACTTCTCTATATCTCTCTGTTTCAGTTTGTCTGTCTAGTCTGTCCGTCCGTCCGTCTGTTTATCTCTCTCTCTCTCTCTCTCTCTCTCTCTCTCTCTTTCTTACTTCATTTTTCTCCCCCCTCCTCTCTCTCTCTCTCTCACTCTCTCGTTTTATGTCTGGTAATCGTACATTGATCTGCATCATGTTTATTTCTTAGAAAAAAATATATTGAAACATTAAATAGCGTTCAATTCCGGCTTAACTAGCAGCGACAGGTTGTTACCTCTTACTTTGTACGAAGCAATTAGCGCGTGGTTAATTCAAAACGTCACCACAAGCGGTTTGTGTTTTACAGCCGACGGAGTAGAGAGCAAAGCGGACGGAGGCAGCCGAGCGTGATCGACCGTTGGAGTGTAAATGGCTCGATGTATGATCCGAAACCAGTCTCGTCGTAAAATAAAACACGGGCCAGGAGAGAGAGGAAAAAAGGAAGAGATGTGGAAAAAAATAAAAGGGGCCTCATGAAAGGTATCGCACGGGCGTTGGCTCCTTGACGAGGCAGGAACGTGAAACGCAAACAGAAATCTGTCAAACATTTCTCACGGAATGTTGTGTACACAAAGAGAAATTGAGGTTGGTTAGACCGATGTCCGTTATTTAACAAAATTCTTTCTGACTTTAAAACTCTGAAAATTTTCCTTCTTTATGTAAATTGACAAGTCGGTTTTTGATTTTTGTTTCAATCCTCGTGGACACCCCAATCAACATAAACGAAGCACGTGCATTTTATATCCTTATTATAAACCTTTCGTGAACATAATATAATAATGCATAATTGCAAATGTTTTATTAGAAAACTAAATTGTTGCTTTAATTTAAACATTATATGCGTCAAAAAATGTTCCAACATTCTCTTATTTTTCAAGGCGTATTTGCTGAAACACCTCAACGACAATAGAAAAATTGTCGTTTTAAAATTTACATAACAAAAAGAACAGCCTAAACCGATGAATGGCTAGAAAAAAATGGACAAAATTCCCAGGAAAACAAACCATCGACGAACTGTTCCACAGTCCGATCTATCAGCAGATTTAATTCTTTTTAAAAGCCATTACATTTCATGGTCCGATTGACCAAATAACTTATTTCAATTAATTAATCTTTATGTAAGGTATCGGTTGAAATAAAAAAGTTAGTGTCACGAGCCCACGACCTTCGGCTCAATACGCTTTCTACCAATACCTTACATAAAGATTAATTAATTAAAAGGTATTATTTGGTCAATCGGACCATGAAATATAATGGATTTAACTAATTAAATAAAACGAAGTATATCTTCACTAAAGCTCTCCGTGGCCACTTCATAAGTCGCTGAGAATCAAGTCCTGATTACAGGAATATTGAAAAATAGAAAACAGGAGAGAAAATTCGAATGGTGAGGTTGAGATGGGATTTGGTGTCCGAGTGAATCGAAGTCACGATAGCACAAGTGGTAAAGCAGCGGCGTATTAAGCCGAAGATCGTGGGTTCGAATCCCGCTCGTGCCATTGGTTTTTTTTATTCTCAACTAAAAACCTTAATTAATTGTATGATATTAATTGGTCAAGCGGACCACGAAACTAGTGAATTTCAACAAATATCTTACATAAAGATTAATTAATAGAAAAAAACTACATTAAAAGGTTTTCCGTTTTATAAAAGAAAAAAAATGTTACACAACCTGCGTATATAATTTTTTGTGTTTTTATTAAGTTTTTCCAAAGTTTTTTTTCTCTCTAAACACCTTGCATTTACACATATTTCATAATGAAAACAAGAAAAAAAGTTGTAAAAGTTTAATAAAGATAACCAAACATCACGAAAGAGACGACCAACGAAGAGGTAACTAAGACATGAGGCTTGTAAATTTATTTTTTAATCTAAATAATTATAAATTAGATATTTTATTTAGACGATTAAAACTTATTTTGAGATTAATAATTGACGTAAAATTTACTTTCGGCACACTAATTTTCAATAGTAAAACCTACGAAAATATCAAATTTTTAGAAAAGCAAACGTAAAATGAAATTTGTGATGAAAACTGTGTGAGGTAACTATCCTCACAACTGAACACTTTTCTACTAAATATTTCTGTTATATCTTATTTTTTAAATTAAAACTTCACATAAATCTTACTTTATAGAATAGAAAACATGTGCAATTCATTTTTGCTAATGAAGTGAAGTAAATTAATTCCACGTTCACGTTAACTCTCGAGGAGTGAGAGCCACGTCACAATACTTGCTCAATATTATTAACAGTTATTCAGATATCGTGAGATGCGGTCGGGTGTGATGTAAATTTCAGAAAAACATTTTCTCTTTTGAGAGTGCGGCACTCTCAACACGACACGCAAGGATGGCACAGTTACACAGAAGACAAACACTTTGAGCCCTGAAGATGATCTCAATAAAAGATCGAAACGTTGGCACGATAAAGAAAATGTTTTTCTGAAACCTACATCACACCCGACCGCATCTCACGATATCTGAATAACTATCGATTAACGGTCACTAATCTCTACACATTATTAACAGTTAAAATTCCATGGGCTATGCCACGAATCGAACCCAGGACCCCTAGCTGGGCAAATACTCTCACCTTATACAACCTTACTTTTCGCAATAACCCAAGCAAAATACATCTAACTTATAGGAGTATAACAGAGAATAAAGCCCATGTTTTATATTCCAAATCCATTTAAATGCTACTTGTGGGATAAAAATCTACTAAAAACAAAAGTTACAAACGTAAAGCCTGAGTTTAATTGTGAAGATATGTGAAGATCTGCATATTAGATTATAAACTGAAAAAAATTTAAACTTACGTTATTTCCACATAAAAGCAAAAAGAAAGTGAACTATTTTCAGTAAAACCCAGGTAAAATATAATTTTTGATTTAATATCCAAGCGATAACTAATTTTTCTCGGCAAATCCATGCAAAATGTACTAGGTACTTATAACAACAATGCATTATTGAATTACAGTTACAGGAATATCAGCCTATCTATTGGACCATACAAAATTAACTGTTCAGACGAAATTTACGTTAATTATTAGTGTGTGGTGTTTAGTGGCCTAGTTAATGATGATTTGAAGATTGTGAGATGGGGTCTGGTGTGACGTAGGATTTAGAAAAATATTTTCTTTATCGAGCCAACGTTTCGATCTTTATCGAGATCATCTTCAGGGCCTGGGATTTATAAACATTGTTTAAATTATACAAATACATGGAGGATGTGGAAAAAAAGAATTTCAAGCATTGCATAAATTCATTTGTTATATCCTACATGCATACATTACATTTGTATAATTTAAAAAATGTTTATAAATCCAGGCCCTGAAGATGATCTCAATAAAGATCGAAACGTTGACTCGATAAAGAAAATGTTTTTCTAAAACTTACGTCACACCAGACCACATCTCACGATCTCCAAATAATCGTTAATTATTAGATGGAAAATGTACTTAGTTTTTCTTTCTATATTATTTCAAAAAGAACAGTATTTTTTGCTTAAGTCAAAAATTGTTGAAACTTTTTTCCCCAATAACTTAGGTCATTACTTTTTGATATGCTTTATAATTAAATCTTAGTTTATGGGAGAGTGTCTATTATTCCTCCACAAACTGACCAAAAAACACAATTAATTCGTAGTATTTATAGCTTGGGTTTTCAGAGTTCATCTTTTCAATCAGTAGGAGTTGGTGATGGTAGTTAATAGTCAACAAGTATCAAAACTGTGTTCATTTTTTTATCACGTTACTAAAACGACGAAACAAGTTGTGGAAGGAGTAAATTAGGTTTTTTATTCGGGAGTGTCATGTTATCGCCGTTCCATTATTTTCTGAAAGGTTGTCTCAGCAGAATTAGGCTGGAGGCAGTCCGTGGTGGGTGTAGCTAACGGGCAGTGACCCTCTTCGGGCAGAACTTCCACCTCTTCTTCCCTGTTGAGAAATCGCATAATCCACTTACGGATTCCGGACGCAATGTCGTAAACGGCGGCCTTACGGGAAGCGAAATTGGGTTTTGTTATTCCAACGAGTCTGGAGTTTCCCTGTCTTTAAGGGAAACAAATTGCTTGGATCTACTTACGAAAAGGAGGGGGAGGTATTGCACAATTTTAACGCCTGTGCGGATTTTGTAAACAAAGGACGTGGGTGCGATAAACAAGCGAAGAGTATGCAAACAAAACGGACAAACTGAACTATTCAGGTTAAACGTTGAACGACTAAAACAGAATTTAATACATTAAACCTGAAATAAAAGGTACAATTCAAATGAAAAAATTGAAACTTTCAAAAAGAAAATTCAATTTTGTACAGAAAAATATTTAACAATCAAAAAGACCAGAGTTTATAAAAAGCTTTAAAAAAAATCAACGTGAAGATAATTTGAAAATTACTGCAATTTCTTTAGCCCGGTGAAATTTCTCACGGTCCTTCTTATTCCTGCTTTTGGCTTTTTCCTTTTCCCACAAGATTCTTTCCGAAACCGCATTGTTTTCTCCCTAAGGTAAAAATTGCAAAATTTACAACGAAAAACCGGGGAAAAGTTGCGACCAAAGAATTGGAAAGTGGTCGCCACAAGTACGGCTTTATGCGGGTCGGGTTTTCTCACGGTGGTCCGACGGCTATCTCGTTCCCACAATTTTTCTACAAGCCGCCGACAATTTGTAGCCGGTATAGAAATTTACGAGAATCCGCCAGTTGACGTTTTCAATAGAATTGCCAAGATAGATAAAAAGTAAGAGCAAATAATGGTGGATAATTAAATAAGTACACGATGTTGTTTTTCAATTCACTTTTTAGGTAACATATAAAATAATCTTCTAGTACGACAGGGGCGTCGGTGGCCGCAACGGCGTTGATACGGCGCTCATCACTGTAAGGTAAAGGTCCCGGGTTCGAATCCAGCGGCCCTGCATTCGAACCCGACATACAAATGGGCTTTTTTGTCAAAAATACCGGCACCCAGAGGGTTTATATGACCTCTGATGTTGGGAACCTTCGTAAAAAAATAAATAAATACTAGTACGACAGTTATCACTTCCAACACAACCAGAAAATCCTCCAAGAAGATAGAAGTGAAAGTGGCTTTTCTCACCTTAAGTGAAGATTGACGAGGTTTCAGTGTGAAGGAGCGATGTCATTGGGCAACTTCTTCAAGCGATTCAAACGACAAATTTTCATATATGAAAATGTGTTTTATTTAGTGACCGTTAGCCAATGATTATTTGGAGATCGTGAGAAGAATGACGAACATGGGAAACTATGAACAGATTGCAACTATATGGACACCAAGTAAAGAGTATTCTGAAGGACATCGCCAACAATGAGAAGAAACCTGCATCGGCTATCAATCAGAGAACTTTTTTGTTGCAGACAACACAAGGCCCTGAAGATGATCTCAATAAAGATCGAAACGTTGGCACGATAAAGAAACACCAGACCGCATCTCACGATCTCCAAATAATATATGAAAATATTTATTTAATACAATATTTGTTTGTTAATGTGTAATAAATGTAATAAAACAACCTTTTTGGATAAACTGATTGTTGCATAGCTTTCCCTCTATCTATCTATAGATATGTCTACCCGTTTCTCTCACTAGCCTCCACAAACCAAACGTAAACTTTGTACAGCGTGAGCTCATGAAAAATATGTTATTTAAGGGGACCTTAGACAAACTTCAATTTTACATTAACAAAACGAACGTAAACGTAAGTCTTCTTTCTCCTTACCAAAATAAAGACAGTCTAGTTTTATTGTAAGATTACATGCAATTTAAATGTTATAAAACAAAAACAATAAAACCTGACGTTTTCAAATAAATCTGCACCTCCGGGGTAAAACTGGATTTACCAAATTTTGGCCAAATATGATGTTATATTCTTGTTTTTTTCATCAGATAGCCTATATAATTGTCAATGTGGAGAAGGAAATCATTTCATATCATATATACAATGTGTCTTTATAGACATCTTGAAAAATAGCGTTAACATTTCGATTATTTTAGTTGTCTATTTGTAAAGTCGAATAATTCTTAAACCCATTTACTAGGATAAAACTACATTGAATTTTCTTCCGATTTTTTCTGTCGAGAAGAAACAATTTTGATTTTTTTTTTAATGAACTTACCACTCACTGGCAAGGAAACACAACACACATACATTTACACACAAAAAATTTCCCCATTACCTAAGAATTTTTCATTAAAATTGAGACCATTTCGACAATTCCGTTCAATTTTGTAAGTAATACGGGTATTTACGATGTTTTAAGATGTTAGCTCGTGTTAACTCGAATACAGAAATGTCCAGTAAGATGTTAAACGTTAATGAACAACGTTTCGCTGCACATGGTGATTGGTAGAACCAAAAATAAAGCTATAACAGTCTTTGTAGGCTTGTTTTTGTTTTTGTTTTCTTATGAGTTATAATGTTAGATGTCAGAAGTTAATAAAAAAGTAAAATTAATCAACTCTTTCACTCAAATTTTTTTCGAAAAAGACTAACATATGACACGCTCCTGCCACCAGACCTAACCTGTATCGTAACGTCTAACAGCCTACAACTTTATAGGATAGGGAATGTATCTATTATGAATTAGAGTACAAGGACAGGTCAGAAATTAACAAAAGAAATGTATTGGTCTGATTTAATTAATGCGTATTTAGGAATAAAAATACGTGTAACAAAAAACAGCTGTTGAATTCATGGCTGCCATGTTGGTTACCTACGCCTTAACGGATAGCAATGAGACTACATTTTCGACCTAACACCTAACATTGGCCCTGGCCTGTTAGATCGAGCAATGTTAACTAGCCGATTCATACAATTCTACGTCATCATTTTTCTCGATCTAACAGGACCTAACGGAGTTAACAGGGTTAACACAAAAATCGTGAATACCCCTATCGTGAACATTAGTGAACCATTTCAGCCCTTCTGATAACCATTTCCTTGGTACACACCTTCAAAATTTAAACATTGGAAGTTCTTTGAAGAATTTCAAAAATTCAATAAGCTGTGATGAAAACTCCTGGAGATTGCCGAATTTGAAACGAGTTGTCAAAGAGGGTAAAAATTTATGGATCAAATAAAACCGTCTACAGTTAGTGGCATATAAGGAACAACGTCTTCTGATAACACATTTTCGATGTATCGCGCAGCTCTTAGTGAACCCTTAATAAAGTTTGTGCACCCTTCCATAGAAGTGCCTACCCAAACCATAACACCACCACCTCCATAGCTTCTCCGGAGTGAAAATGTTGCAGGGATGATGGTTCTTCTGGTTCTGCTCCAAATCTTCTCTCGGCCGTTAGAAGACCTCAATCAAAAACCGTGACTCATTCGAAAAAACATTTTAGTCCGATCTTGCTCACAACAAGTGATGTGATTTCTTGCGAAACTTAACCGAGTTGTTCTGTGCCTTGTTCTGGGCCAATGGTCTCGCACCTAGTACAGCTTCTCCAAGTCTTCGCCTTACACAGCGTAAACTGAAATTAAAATTTCTAATTTGTTGAAGTAGTTATTTGATCTCAACAGCAGTATAATGTCGATTACTGAATGCATTTGAAACAATAAAACTATTCCTCTGAGATGTGACACAATAGCGACCTGATCCATGTCTTCTTGAGTGACCTCCCGAGTATCTTAGTAGCGATGGAAGATCCATCGGATAGTTGTTCAGGAAATATTAACCATCCTGGCCTCATACGCTTAATAATGGTTCTAGCCCAATCTGTATCACAAAACCATCACTCCAACAAATTTGAAACTTAAAAATGGGACAACTTAAAAAAATCAAACCAACGCCTTCCAGAAAAACCAACAAAAAAGTGATTGACTATTCAAAGTGTTATTTACAAAATCCAATCTNAGGACTTTGTTCTGCATACCTAATATTTTTAATTTGGTTTTGCAGTTCAGCACCATCGTTGAACTAATGATACTTGAGCTTAGTGCTTTGATGGCTGCATGGCTAGCTGACATGATGGCTATATTCTTGTTTTTGTACCCTTTGCTTAGATTGAATTGGGTACATCTTTCAATTGCATGAATCTCAGCTTGGAAGATACTGGTGTGTTTTCCCATGGGTTCTGAGTATTTGGTTCCAGGTCCAAATACTCCTGTCCCCGTACCTTCTTGTGTTCTAGATCCATCTGTGTACCAGCGGATGGTGCCATTTTTAAAAGAGTTATTTCCCTCTCTTTCCCATTCTTTTTTGGTATCCAGGTTTATTTGGAATTTTTTGTTAAATTCAAACATCTTGTTCATGTCGTCTCTTGGAGCCATGAGTGACGGATGGTCTTTCCATAGTTTGTTGCTATCTCTCCATTTCAGTTTTATTCCTGTTGGAGGTTTCTCTTTGATAAGGTTGGTGATGGTTTTCTGCGCTGTCCTTTCTACCATGTGATATAGGGGGATTAATCCTAGGATTTTTGTAGGACATGTTCTCTATCCCCTTATGAAGATGCATCAAGTCTCTGTATTTTTGTGAGTTCTTTCCTTTTGGTTATTTGTTCTGCTTTTTCAGCCCAGGCTATAGCTCCGTATGTAAGTAAAGGTCTTACTATCATGGTGTACAACCATAACAGGTATATCCAATTATAAACACAAGTGGGAGATTTTGTCTGTGTTTTATTTACCTATAAACCCATAAAAGATCCCAAATTTTGTTGTAAGATCATTAATGGAGGATTGTCCGAGAGATATTTAAAAATATTAAGGATTGCCTCTCAGTCTTTACTCTACGAATTTCTTTAGAGAATCTCACAACTGACAAGAATTTATAAATTCTCAAAAATCAAACGTTCCTATGTGTCAAGAAGAACATTTGTTGTATATGGGAATTTTGTTCATTTGAAAAGGGAAACGGGCACATAAAAACAAATCGCATGCGATTACCCGACGAGGGGGAGTCGTAGAGATAATGCACCTCCTAGAAGGGAAGAGATTTCCAGTCGGTCATTGTGCGCGGTTTACGGGGGTGTGGTTCCATTGAAAGCTAATCGTAAATGGATTGCCATGTGTAAAAACCGCCACGTGCAACCCCCCCCCCACCAAATACGAGTGCAATCACAATTTGTCCGCTTCTCGTTAACCCCGGGACAAGGATTATCGCTTTAATCCGGGGTTGCTTAACGGTCCTTAATGATACGGTAGCTGCTGCGATGTCTACGTGGGACTTACTATCCGTAGCGGACGAAATCTCTCCGAAGCCCACGCGATTCATACCGGAAAAGGGTGGGACAACACGGGACTGCTCCTCCGAGTAACGCTCCCACCTGAATTCCACTTTCTACTGTACTATTTTTTCACTTGGGACAATTTATCTAAAAGTAGCATTCATCAAATGGCTAATTATATCTCAACGGCTTAATCAAAACGTAACCTAATCGTAAAACGGCCTTGTGCTGATTATGAACCATGAGATTACCCTGTAATAACCCCACAAAAAAAAAAAAAAAAAATTGTAACAATCGTTTTCAGGTCAAGGGAATAGCAGAATACAATCTGGCGCCTTAGCTAATTATAACAACAATAATAGTTGCAAATATTTGATTGGTCTTGCATAGCCACTGCTTATAGATAAACAGATGCTAAACAGTCCAGACGTACTTAAGAGTTTTAAAGAGTACACACAAATCCAGATACTAACAATTTTACAAGAATTTCTCAATATTTTTTCAACCTTAAGTATGTAAATTATAGTTCGTTAGTGTGATCGAGTGGATCGAAGTTACGATAGCTCAAGAGGTAGAGCAGCGGCGTATTTAGCCGAACCGTAAGGTTCGAATCCCGCTCGTGCCACTGACTTTTTTTATCTCAACAAAGACCTTACATAAAAAGAATAATTAATTAAAAGAAGTAACTTGGTCACTTGACCACTAAAAAGTAAATGAAGAAATAATAAAGTTTACTTTCCTAAGTCCCCTCAGAGTTGTATATTTTATTTATTACAATGCTTAAACGGGGTTGGGTTCGAATCCCGCTCGTGACACTGACTTTTTTATCTCAACCAATACCTTACATAAAGAGTAATTAATTGAAAGATGATATTTGGTCAATCGGACCACGAAATCTAATGAATTTAATAAGTTAAATGAAGTATATCTTCACTAAAGCCGGGAACACACTTACCCGATGCTACGCCATGCGACGCTACCCGATGCTTTTTCAGTTCTTCAACTAAAAACCTTAATTGATTGAAAGATATTAATTGGTCAAGCGGACCACGTTAACTAGTGAATTTAAAAAAAAAATTGAAAGTTTTGTATGTTCAATTTCTTGTTATTGTACTAACTGAACCCTGGAAATCAAAAAAATTTAAGCCATTATAACTTCAATTTATTCGTAATTGAACATTACCAATGAGAATCAAATCCGAAACATCATAACACCAATTTTCTAATGACCGAACGCTTGCAATCAAAAACAAATGTCTTAACCATCATAACTTCAATTTGTTCATAACTAAACAGGGACAATCAAAAATAACAGAACCATCATAACTTCACTTTACTCGTAACTGGACCAAGCAAGAAAAAATGGAACCATTTTAACATAACAAATTTGTTCAATGGTAACTTCAATTCGTTCATATTTCAACATTTGCTAACCAAAAACCCACGGGAGAAATCCAAATATTATGGTTTTTCGTAAATTGAATGTTCTCATAACTGAACGTTGGCTAATGAGGTAAACACTACATAACATAAATCTGGCTCGTCGTAACTTCAATCGGTTCATAAAAGTCAGAAACTGCTTATAGTCGTAAAATGTGAAAAACAATTCTGGCCTCGCGTAAATCCATCTAACTTTCGTGTTATTTGAACATAAAACATGAAAATCTTATAATTACACATTCAGACAAGTACATAACTTAAAAAGGATTCCAGATGGTCTGTTTTGACTTTAGTTCTATTTTTACGTGATGGCTTAGCAATATAAATAGACATTTAAATGGCAAATGCACCTGGCTAAAACCGAACTAACACATATGACAATTATTTAAATATATGTTGTAAATTAATATTTACAAACCTGTCATAAATTAGAAAAAGAAATAAATTATAATTTAATTATACAACTTGATAATTGTGGTATTAAGGACGTAAGACCCAGAAAGGCAAAAACTGGCATATTGTAGAATCGTAGAAAACTTTTCGTATAAGTAAATAAATAAAGTTTTAATGATAAAAATAAATTTTCATGGTATTCTCATTCTCCAGCAGGATTCTTCTGGTATGCAGGTAAGATGAGAAATAAATAAATTTGCTTTGAGCTGAGTAAAAGGTAAACGAAAAAATTTTTACTTGCAAAATTAAATATCGGTTTTTAAGTCAATATTTAAGACTTTTTACTATTTGAATCTACGCATGAAATGTTTAGCATTTGGAAGTTAGTTTATATTTATCTTCTTGACAATATGAGAGAATAATAAGATCAAATATGCAATACATAAAATGTAAAATAAATGATTCGATTATGACCAGCATAAGCGGCTTTAAGGGCGTCAACGTTGCAGAGACATAAAAAACATTAATGTTTAGTTATAACATCAAGTTAAAATGAAGTGTACTTCCCTAAAGCTGTCCGTGGCCATTTCATTTGTCGCCGAGAATCAAATAGATTACACTACTTTTGAAAAATGGCAAAAAGGAGGGAACATTCAAAAGGTGGGGTTGAGATGGGTAGCTAGTGCCTGAGTGGATCGAAGTCACGCTAGCTCAAGTGATAGAGTAGCGTCGTATCAAGCCGAAGGTCGTGGGTTCGAATCCCGCTCGTGACACTGACTTTTTTATCTCAACTAAAAACCTTAATTAATTGAAAGATATTAATTGGTCAAGCGGACCACGAAAACTAGTGAATTTAATAGTTCGTTACATTTATAACAAACATACACAAGCATAGTTTTTGCTTACCCAAGTGTTATTTCAATTTGTGAAGGAGACTTAACAATTTTTCTCAAGAGCATCGCTAGCATCAGAAAATTCCCTTTTACGGACACGAATTTATTATATAAATCGATCGGCAATTTTTCCCCGACAAAACAAGAAAGTACTGTTTCCCATGACGTCTCCCGGTTATTGATCTAGCACCGGCATTGTTTGATTACTAATGCTTTAGGATGATTCATGTACTTTTTTCAGATCATAGCACTTCCAAGAGTTTCGAAAGCTCACACTCGGAAATATTGGATAACTTCCGGGTGTCTCTGGACGAGGCCTAGACGAAATCGATAAGGACGTTATTTACTTACATGCTCGTTGAAGAAACTATTCCTTGGATTATTAAACTACTATCACAATCAAACTGATATAATATAATGTACAATTACCCACCCCTAACACACTTACTCAAAAATCACACAATTTCTAATTTTTTAAAGTCAAACTATACCTAAACTCTACATTTTAATAAAAGATATATATTTTTGTATTACATTTTATTATATATTATTATTAATTAATAATATATTCTTAGTAATTATATATTATTAATAATATATTATACACTGGCAAGCTAAAAATTCCACCCTATTGATTTTTTTTCATTTTCTCATTAAAAGAAAATTCTGCTCTTAATTTGTCTCATTGTTTTTACCAATAATATTTGTTTATGCTATGTTTTAAATTGGGAATATCAATTAGAGGTAACCACACTTAATCCTTCCTTTTTTTAATATTTTTATTTCGCCGTTCTACTTGCTCAAACCAACTATGTGAATATATCATTTTACGTTTTTTTTTATGTAGATTAAATAAAAATATATTAAAAGCTATCAAAAACTAAATATATTTCAAGTAAACTAGGTCATAATTTTTTTTCGTGAAATTAATATGAAATTTCATTTTAGTACCTCTACAAACCCCTAAATAGAAATTTTTGTTTGACTTTAAATTTATCTATTTTTTACTCCAAAAATTTTTACCATTTTTAAAAAGTCGTTCTTGAAATATCTGGTTGAAACGACCATAAATCAAAAACGGCTAAAAGGATTTTAGTGTCAAAAAACCATTTGACAGAACAGGAAAGTAGCTTTTTAACGATGTATGTACCATTAAAATATATAAAATATTTCTACACTGAAAGGCAAAAAAGTCCACCCAATTGATTTTTTTGTTCATTTTCTCATTAAAAGAAAATTCTGCTCTTAATTTGTCTCATTGTTTTTACCAATAAATGTTTGTTTATGCTATGTTTTAAATTGGAAATATCAATTAGAGAACACTTAAACCTTAAACCAAAACAAGGATAAAGAATTTTTCAATGTTTACTTTTTACGGAATTTAAAATGTTTATTCAGTTTCATTTGAATTCTGAAGCAATAAACTGTTTAGTTTTCATCTTTGGTTTTGTATTTTCAATTTTTAAACTTAAAAATGCCACTTAGTGCTGAGGATGCGCGTGGTGTGGCACTTATTGATGATGGACGTTCCATGATGTATGCGGCTCTTGCCATCGGAGTTCCTTACGAAACTCTGCGAGGCGCCGTTAGACGTTTTCGAGAAATTGGGTTCTACCATAGAAGGCCTGGTTTTGGACGCACTGCGATAACAGAACCATAGGATGACCTTACTGTTGTTCATGCGATTCATCAACTCCAGGAAGTTCGAGGTGTCCAAATTTCTGAACGCACTGCTCGAAGAAGATTATATCAGTATGGACTGATGGCTTTTCGCCCCGTCAGAGGACCAGAATTGACCAGAACACTCAGAGTTGCACGGCTCGCATTTGTTCGAAAATACAGCCATTGGTCTTTGGACAATTGGTCTGCTGTACTCTTTACAGATGAGTGTAGATTTGGTCTACGATCTCCAGATGGGCGTGAAAGAGTGTGGAGAAGGCGAATTGAAAGGCGCGAAGCCTGTAATTTTTCTCAGAGCCAACCTTTTCAACGTAGCTGAGTGATGGTGTGGGCGGGCATTTCTATGGAGTGTCGCACAGAGTTGGTTGTGGGCACTCGCTATGTGGATGAAATTTTGGAACATCATGCGTTGCCTTTCCTCGATGAAATCAGCGACTATCCTATTCTAATGCACGATAATGCCCGTCCACATGTCGCTCGCATTGTACAAACGTACCTTCAAGAGCATAAAATCAGGGTCTTGGCCTGGCCAGCCCGTTCTCCAGACTTGAAACCAATCGAACATTTATGAGATAACCTCAAAAGACGAATAAGAGCACGTCCATCACTTCCTGATACACTCCACCATCTTGAAAGAACTCTTCGTGAAGAATGGGCTAACCTCTCTAGCAAAGAGACATTTCCATACTGGTAGAAAGTATGCTGATTTTTTTTTGTTCATTTTCCATAGCAATTTACATTTTTTTAACTTATTTACAGAAATATTAAATTATTAAACGTTAAAAAACGTGAAGCTTTGATTAATACACAAAAATGTATACAAATCAAGTTAAATTACAAGTCACTTCCTGGTGCACTCCACGATCTTGAAAGGACTCTTCGTGAAGAATGAGGTAATCTCCAAAAGAGATATATTTCCAGACTGGTAAAAAGTAAGCCGAGTTACTTCGAAATGTAATTATTCCTTTTTTATTTATTTTTCCCCCTTTTCTTTGGAAATTTACTTCTTTTAAAACTTTTTTAGACAAAACCTAAATTATTAAACGTTAAAAAACGTGAAACTTTGATTAATACACAAAAATGTATATAAATCAAGTTATATTACAAGTCACTTCCTGGTACACTCCACGATCTTGAAAGGACTTCGTGAAGAATGGGCTAACCCCCAGCAAAAAGACATTTCCAAACTGGTAGAAAGTATGCCGAGGCGTCTTCGAAATGTAATTATTACTTTTTTTATTTTCCTTGGCAATTTACATTTTTTTACTCTTTTAGACATATTAAACGTTCAAAAACATGAAACTTCGATTAATACACAAAAATGCATACAAATCAAGTTATACTACAAGTGAGTGAAATTTTTTGCCGGTCAGTGTACATGTGAAATGTGTGAAGTTTATGGGCCTATTCGACATACAGCTGAAAGGTCATCGTATGCCCCCAAACTGCTTTTACTTCTTTTTTCGTCTTTCACCCATATTAAAAAAAACATAATGTTTACTTTAGCAAGTACAACACTTATTTTATCATTACACTCATGTAAATCCCACTTCTGGCTAAAAATCTAAGTAAAATCCCTAATTTTTCAGGAAAATCAATGGTAAATTATCTTTGTTAAAAAATCAATTTTTACCAAAATTATTCAGAAATCGTGGCATGCGGTGTGGTGTGATGTAGGTTTCAGAAAAACATTTTCTTTATCGTCCCAACGTTTCGATCTTTATTGAGCCCTGAAGATGATCTCAATAAAGATCGAAACGTTGCCACGATAAAGAAAATGTTTTTCTGAAACCTACATCACACCAGACCGCAACTCACGATTTCTGAATAACTATCGATTAACGGTCATTAATCAGCGCACATTTTTACCAAAATGGTTTTGCAAGTGATGTTGCTAACTTCAATGTATTTATTTAATTTTGATAGGTTTCATGAATAAAATAAAAGATTTTGTATTGAATATAATGCAATATCGTTTCAATAGGAGCACTAGAAAATAAATCTGTAAATTTGATAATAAAACAAAAGTCGAACTGTTATTTTTCCTTTAAACGTCTATACGGTTGGTACATTTGTACGGCATAAAACGTATCAAAAATCTAAAAAAACTTTTCTGACTAAAACGGAATGTGAAATTACAGTTTTGCAGTAGAAATCCAAAATTTATCTTTGGGACCATCAAGCCAAGTATTTCCTAAGTCTATCAATAAAAACCTATTTAAAACATAAATTTTCCGTGTGGTGTTTAGTAACCGTTAATTAATGATTATTCGGAGATCGTGAGATGCTGTCTGGTGTTACGTAGGTTTTAGAAAATCATTTTCTTTATCGTCCCAACGTTTCGATCTTTATTGAGATCATCTTCAGGGCCTGAGATTTCTAAACATTGTTTAAATTTTACAAATACATATAGGATGTGAAAAAAATGAATTTATACAATGCTAGAAAATTTTACATTCAATCAAACTATTTGTACTTACACTAGAGCGCATTTCATGATCTCCGAATAATCATAAATTTTCTTTTTTCTTGACATTTTCTTTTTTCTTTACATATCCGAAAAACTTCATATCTTAGTAAAAGCCCATGAAAAATTTACTCTGATAAAAATCCAAGCAATGCACAATTGTTTTTCTAAATTTTATATTTTAGAATAAAAGCCAAGTAAAATTTACTTTTGCTAATAATCATAAAGTAGAAATTATAACTAATATAATAACAATATAACTTATTAAAAATAACTCACACTCTCACTTTATTTCTATGCGGCCTTTCTTTTTGTTCCTACTTCTTAATGAATATTTCTGTATTTCTCTCTATCTCTATCTATCTTTTTATTTGTTTGTTTGTCAGACTGTATCACACTCTCTACTCTTTCTCTTTCTCTCATTCACTCACTCTTTCACTCTTTATCTAAGCGTTATTTGATTAATTAAAACTAATTAAAATTTTACTCAACCAATTCCAAATAAAAATAAAAAGAATAATTTATCAATAATAATTCACGGTAACTCTATTTTTATGACTAAAAAGCAAAGAGAATTCATATTTTTCCAGTAGAACCTCAAGTAAAAATCTACCATTGCGACTATCCCACTCATTGTTAATAAATCCTATCTCATTATCTCAAAATAAAAATAAAATAATAGATTTACAGCGATAATTCACGGTAAATCTTTTCAAGCGAAGTGTTATATAATATTTACTGCAAAGTTAAAAAAACCCAACAATATTGATGAAAAGTGATTATTTTCTTAATTGTGAGAAGTTTACATAATATTGAAAAATATTGTAAATACTAATTTTTAGTAGATATCATCATTGCTCTAAAAGGCACGTGGGCTCATGGGCTTAAAAAAATTTTATGCAGTTTTGCAATTTTAGGTAGTCATTATGTAAAATATTAGAAGTAACTTGAATCGCTGTATGTTATTCAATTTCTCTCACTTATGAAAATTTGAAAAATATATACTGATATCTGATAAGCCCAAAATATTTTTTTTGAATATCAGATCAGTTAATTTCAGGATCTGATCATATGTGTTGTAATGTTTGTTGTGTTGTTTGATTTTGTGGTAATTGCTAAATGCTGAAAACAATCTTTAGTGATTATCTGACGAGGATAATCCAACAAGAATGTATTTATGATCAATTCATGTCTAATTCATGGCTTGGAAAAAACAACACTTATGTTAATTAAATAGGAAAGTAAGTCCTTCAAAATGTATGGGAATTCATTATGCAAATTACAATACGTGAAGTTTAAATGATCAACAAGATTTATTTTGACTCGTAATTCACGTTCGCCGTTTGAATCAGTCAAAGGTTAAAAATTATGTACATGTACAGATTTCATTACGATAATGGTCGACGCCTTCGTCGAAGGGCAATCAGTGGAAGTAGTCCTAACAGCTCTGGCCGGCTAATTAGAGAGGAAAAACGATAATTTTAACCGCAAGGCGAAACTCACAACTCGGCTTAAATAAAAGGAGCTTTTCTTTTTGGAAAAAAAAATCCTAGAGTTAAGAGGCCCGGAATATGTTTAAAATGTGACGGGTCTTCACGGATCTGGGGTGGCGGGATCTTCACCCTATTTTTGATTGAGGCCCATCAACCCCGCGCATTTGCCAGAAACTGGATCGTTAAAATAGAAAAATTCATAAACGCCGTTGAAACATTATCGTCTTTGCCACTCCTGTCATTTATACTATAAAAACCAACGTTTAAAATATCATTCTCGATGATGTTGAAATTCAGCAATTATTCTATCTATACAAGTAGTTAGGCGTGTTAAATAGTCCGGAACGGAATTAATTGACTTCTGTATTATCAGCCCGGCTAAAATAGTTCTTTTTTCATCCGAATTACACAATTTTTGATTGTTTTTCGATCAAGGATACGGTAAAAAATTAAAAGTGTTGTGNTTTGTATTATCAGCCCGGCTAAAATAGTTCTTTTTTCATCCGAATTACACAATTTTTGATTGTTTTTCGATCAAGGATACGGTAAAAAATTAAAAGCATTGTGTGGTGGATTAGTGACAGTTAATCGATAATTTTCAGAAATCGTGAGATGCGATCTGGTGTGATGTAGGTTTCAGAAAAACATTTTCTTTATCGCGCCAACGTTTCGATCTTTATTGAGATCATCGTCAGGGCTTAAAATGTTTGTCTTCTCTGTAATTGTGCCATTTTTGCGTGTCGGGTTGAGAGTTCTTCACTTTGAGCCCTGAAGATGATGTCAATAAAGATCGAAACGTTGGCACGATAAAGAAAATGTTTTTCTGAAACCTACATCACACCTGACCGCATCTCACGATTTCTGAAAATTAAAACCAGCACAACCGGCTAGCTTTGGCAATAACATTTGCCAAAATCTTTGAGTAAATGCAAAAACCGTCTGATTTTTGACATATTTGATCCAAATCTCATTGATAGGTCGATCAAAATTTCTCAAAATATTTCAGGATTGATGGTCCCGGCGTATCATTCGTTATTTATTTCTGTAAGTTTTTAAAATTTCTGACTGTCTCTCTGTGTGTGAGAGAGTTTTCAAAATTTTTGTGGGAAATCATAAAAATATAAGCCAAATAAGTCGTTCGATAGCAAACAACAGATTTTTTTTTCATTAGCACATAAAACGTGAAAGGGTTTCACTCTCTCTCACTCTCTCTCTTATTCACTCACTCATTCTCCTTCTCCCTCCCTCCCTCTCACTGACTCACCCTATCTCACTTTTTTTCTTTCTTCATAAATCTCCTAGTATGTATTTCTCTGTGTTCTTCTTTTTTACGAATCTCTCAATCTTTCTTCCTGTCTCTGTTCTTGTTTCTCTCTCCCTTCTCTCTCTTTCCCTCTCCCTCTCTCTGACTCTGTTTTTCTAGATAAATATCTATCTCTATATTTTTCGTACATTCTCACTCACCCACTCTCTCCCTCTTTCTTTCATTATATAAATTTTTGTGCTTGGCACTTGTTATATATTACGCTTGTGTGAGTTTTAGCAAATTTTGTTGGATTACGTGTAAATGTAAACAAATTAAGTAAGATGAGCAAACTTATAAAATGGGAAGTAAAGTTCACAAACTATATCGAATTTTACTGGTTTACGTAAAAAAACTTAAAGCTTTATTTGCTTTGAAAACTTGTACATAATATGTCAAGATCCTACAGCAGGCAAATCCGTTAAATCTCAGACAAAAGAGGAAAAACTAAATTTGTAGGTAGAAAGAGAAATTGAAAGTGAAAGAAGTAAGATAAAAAGAAAAATAGACAAAGGAATATCAAAAGATAGAAAAGGTAAATAAATAGATAGATAGATAGAGATATATAAGACAGACAGAGAGAGAGAGAGAGAGAGAGAGAGAGAGAGAGCTAGATATTAATAAAGATAAAAACATATTGTATACATAGAAGAGATTTTAGGATAGGTGAGAGTGAAAGAAACAGAAAGGTAGTGAAAGAGAAATAGAAATACAGACAGTCAGAGTAAACAGCGAACAAATCAGAAATTCAGGAAGAGGAAGAGCGACCCAGAAATAGAGATTCATAAAGAGGAAGTGAGACAGAGAGGGAAAGTTCGGAAATTTCTAATTTCTTCTAGAATCCGTTAGTTACAAAACTTAAGCTTTTCTCTTCCATTTTCCTGTGAAAAAAAAATTCATTGTGGTACTATCTAATAGTTTTTAACTTAAGTATTGCCTATGCACATATATTCGAAGGTAGTTTCGATTAGAATGAAAAAGGACAACAAACTCACAAGCCTGAAAGCTGAACAACCAAGGTAGTAGAATGAATAGAAATAATAAATTATTCTTTTTATGTAAGGTGATTGGTTGTGATAAAAATGTCAATTCGAACCTTCGGCTAAATACGCCGCTGCTCTACCACTTGAGCTATCGTGACTCACTTAAAAGTCGTGGGTTCGAATCCCGCTCGTGACCTGACTTTTTTATCTCGCCCAAGACCTTACATAAAAAGAATACTTAATTAAAAAAAAAAACTTGGTCTATTGAACACTAAAAAGTAAATGAAGAAATAATAAAGTTCACTTTCCTAAGCCCCCTCAGAGTTGTATATTTTATTTATTACAACGAGAACGACCTTTTTTATGGAGATTTTGCTGCATTTAGTATGTATTAACCACATTAAACAGTGCTGTTGTAGATTATGTTCTTGGGAGAATTTTTTTAAAACCCAGTTTGTACGACTGTGATTTCGTAGATTATAGATGGAAAATAGCCAGAAACGTTCTATTTTCCTATCTGTTCATTCTTAAACTGAAAAGATTAAATAACGGGTAGATTTTTAATAAGGGGACAAATAAAAGTACAAATAAACAAGTCGTTGAACAATTGACCCACATAAGCAATTTTACAACATGATGCGCTTGTTGAAATGAAATTATCCTTTACCTAAAACGTTACTTCTAATGGTTCCCCAAATAACAACATAATTTCAACACGGTTTAATTGAAAAAAAAACACAAAAAAGGACAATAAATTAACTTATAAAATCGTTTTTTACGCAACGGCGTCTCTCGTTTGAAAGGGTTAAGAATACCATCAATTACTTGATGATGATGAATGGCCTGTCCAAATCCAGGTAGGCCTCACTGTGGACTCTTCAATTAGTCATAATTAATTGAACGTAGCCTGGATTACTTTACGGGACCCTCCGGTATTTAGATTACCACTCCCGAAACCATTAGTTCTTTGGAAAAACGCCCTTTAATTATCAATGTCTTTCGATTATCTCGGCCGTATTTTCTCCCTTCTAAAACAGGGTGCTGTTTAACGACGAAGCACAAGGGCTTAAAATGTTATTCACGTTATCTTGCTTCGATGTTTCACCAAAACCAAGTTTGCATGGGAAGTGTCAAAAAAGCAAATACTTATGAATAAAATAACAGTACTTTTATATTTATAAATATGTTAAGGGAAGAGTGTTAAAAGCATTCACCAATTTTACTCCCTCTCCCTCACTCCCTCGGTCTGAGTTCTTGTTTTTTTTCTTTTTCTCACTCTCTCATTCCCTCTTTCTATAACTTACACTCATTCACTCGCTCGTTCTCTCACCCTGTTTCTCTAAATAGTCTAAATGAATATCTCCTATTTTTCGTAGTTTGTTCTCTCTCTCTCTCTCTCTCTTCGCTCTCTCTTCGTCTCTCTTTCTCCTTCTTAATGAATCTTTCTGTATTTCTGTGTCTCTCCTTCTTTCTGAATCTCTCTGTCTTTCTGTTTGTGTTCTTGTTTTTATCTCTCTTTATAATTCTGTCTCCCTCCCTTTCCCTCTCACTCGCCCCTCCTTTTTATTACCCCCTCTCTTCTTCACACACACACTAATTCACTCTCCCACTCTCTCTCTCTCTCTCTCTCTCTCTCTCTCTCTCTCTCTGAATTTTTTCTTTCTTCATAAATCTCATAGTATGTATTTATCTGTCTTCTTTCTTTTGATTAATCTCTCAGTCATTCTGCCTGTCTCTGTTCATGTTTCTCTCTCCCTCCCTCTCACTTACTATCTCTCTCGCTTTTTTCTTTTTTCATAAATCTCGTAGTATGTATTTCTCTGTGTACTTCTTTTTTGTTAATCTCTCAGGCTTTCTGCCAGTTTCTGTTCTTGTTTCTCTCTCCCTTCCTCTCACTCACTCTCCCCCTCACTTTTTTTCCTTCATAAATCTTCTAGTATGTATTTCTCTGAATTCTTCTTCTTTGCTAATTTCTCAGTCTTTATGCTTGTCTCTGTTCTTATTTCTCTCTTCCTTCTCTCGCTCCCTTTCCCTCTCTCTGATTCTGTTTTTGTAGATAAATATCTATCTCTATATTTTTCGTACATTCTCACTCATCCACTCACTCCCTCTTTCTTTCATTATATATATTTTTGTGCTTGGCACTTGTTATATATTACACTTGTGTGAGTTTTACCAAATTTTGTTGGATTGCGTGTAAATCTAAACAAAATAAGTAAGATGAGCAAACTGATAAAATGGGAAGAAAAGTCCACAAAACTATATCGAATTTTACTTGTTTAAGTAAAAAAATCTTAAAGCTTTATTTGCTTTGAAAACTTGTATATAATGTCTTGACATATTCTACAGCAGGCAAATCCGTTAAATCTCAGGCAGAAGAAGAAAAACTAATTTGTACATAGAAAGAGAAATGAAAGTGAAAGAAGTAAGATAAAAAGAAAAATAGACAATGGAAGATTAAAAGAGAGAATAGGTAAATAAATAAATAAATAGATAGAGATAGATAACAGAGAGAGATCTCTCTTCCTTCTCTCACTCTTTTTCTCTCGCTCCCTTTCCCTCTCTCTGATTTTGTTTTTGTAGATAAATATCTATCTCTATATTTTTCGTACTTCATTCACCCACTCACNTCTTTCTTTCATTATATATATTCATAACTCTCGTTTCATTTTCTGACTTCTTCTCTCTCTCTCCCTCTGATTGTCTCACTTCAAATTTACATTTCTGAACGCCTCTGCTTTCTCCCTTTTACTGAGTCGCTCAGTCTGCGCCGTCTGTCTGTCTGCCTCTCTCCTTATATCTCTCCTTCTCTCATTTCGAATAATTCTCCTTGTTTGTATGTATTTATAAATGACGGCGATCAATTTTAACAACTGTACCTTTTGGATTGCATACGGAATAAATACATAGATACAGGTACAAATGTTTCGTAAAAATAAATATTTTTCAAATTTTTGTACCAATGATTTAGTTATAAAGTAAGCTATTGTTTCAAGTAATTAAGACAAGTGAAAATCGAAAAATGTAGAGAAAACAAGTGAAAAATATTAATATGTAATAAAACTAACTGGAATGTGGAACCTTTTGGTAAATCACTGTACAATGATAATATTAAAAATTTTCAATTACAATTAAGTAATTCATTAAGTCAAGATACGTTAAATTAAAGAATATTGAGAAAATAAGGGATTCTTATGGAAATTGTTATGTTACTAGTATAATCTCACTTTCACAAAAGGCGTAATTATTTAATGAAAAACTGTAAGAGGGTGTGGTGCTAAAGCAGCGGTTTCCTAAGATCATAACTCATCCTTTTTAACCATAAATCACCTGCCTTCTCATGGAGGGTTGGTAATGACCGCTCGGGGCTAAAACATTTACTTCAACAAGTATTGGTCCGACACCGTGGGACTCGTTGAAAACATTAGCATTGAATTAACAATTACCTGTTTCGTCCCTAATCGGGGGTGGGAGGGAGAGACCTTTGACTATATTTTTTTTCTCAATATTTTCCAGAACAATGGGACAAAGGACAAAAGGGATGTTCCGGATCAAGGCGTTAGCCGGAGATAGTTTCGAGGACAAAAGGCTCATCTATGAGGAAACAGAGCTTCGGTGTCTTTCTCCCAAGTGCGTATACATTACAAAGTTGACCACCTGTCATAGATAAACGTGTCAAAAGTCAATTTTGTACGATTGAATTTTTTATATCGGTCGTTCGTGTTATCCAGGTAAAATCAAAATTCACTCTCACGATGCAAACAATAAATATTTATACATAACTTGTTGCGCAACCTATACTAATTTAAATTCTTAGATGGGACTATGTGTAGGCTGGAATAGTAAAAGCTTTTAGTTAAATATCTCGACACTCTTTTGGGCCATCGTTTAATATGCAAAGAGATATCGTTCATAGATACATACAGGCAGAATTATAAAGCCCTTTACAACTGTTAACATAACGATCCACGAGATGGGAAGTTAGTGTTTGAAGTCACGATAACTCAAGCGGTAGAGCAGCCGAAAGTCGTGGGTTCGAATCCCACTCGTGACACTGACTTTTTTTATCTCAACCAAGACCTTACATAAAAAGAATAATTAATTAAAAGAAGTAACTTGGTCAATTGACCACTAACAAGTAAATGAAGAAATAATAAAGTTTACTTTCCTAAGTCCCCTCAGAGTTGTACATTTTATTTATTACAATGCTTAAACGAGGTTGGGTTCCAATCCCGCTCGTGACACTGACTTTTTTATCTCAACCAATACCTTACATAAAGAGTAATTAATTGAAAGATGTTATTTGGACAATCGGACCATGAAATCTAATGAATTTAATAAGTTAAATGAAGTATAACTTCACTAAAGCCGGGAACACACTCGATACTACGCCATGCGACGCTACCCGATGCTACCCGACGCCTTGCCACGTTTTGGTGGGATGTGCACATCTATCCGACGCAAGCACACGTCGCGTATAGTCCACAGCATTTATCACAATAATCACTATCACAATCGCAACGCATCTTTTGTTCTTAATGCACTATTTTGAGCAAAACCTTGTAATAAATTGTTAGTTAAATTTTATGAGCACAACCATCCAATAAATTGTTTGTTAAACNAACTCTTGACACTGACTTTTATATCTCAACCAATACGTTACCTAAAGATTAATTAATTGAAAGATGTTATTCGGTCAATCGGACCACGAAATCTAATGGATGTTAACATAACATTCATCTTTTTCAAAAATTGTTCATTTAATTTGACGATAGACGTAAAACAACGTGAAAATATTCCCCGAGTAAGGTGAAAAAAGTCGCTAACTGTTATCTACTAATCCTTGGCTTCAAGTCACGTACAACCGTGGAGAAAAAAATAAACGAGAACTTGGCACAACTATATAAAGGCTTCCTTGAATCGTAAACCTATTTGTGTGAATGAATACTCCCCATTCTTGCATCACCGATATGGCATGTGGGATTCGGGCTATTTCAACTATGTATTACACGCTTGGTACTAAACCGTAAAACATTTCTTTATATTGCTCGTTTTATGACTTCAACACTTGAATTCTTAAAACGTACATTCTATACCAAAGTAAAAAGTTTCAAATGAAATTAAGCTGTACATTATAAGTTATAATAGCTTACGTTATAGCTTTACGTTATAATGCAACAAACAAAATACTTATATAGCTCACAAATATTTTTAGAAAATTAGATTTAAATTTCAAAAACTTTATTTTGTTAAAATTTAATCATATCCATTATATTTCGTGGTCCGATTCACCAAATAACTTCTTTCAATAAATTAATCATTTATGTAAGGCGTTGGTTAAAATAAAAAACTCAGTGTCACGAGCGGGATTCGAACACACGACCTTCTGCCCAATACGACGCTCCTCTAACCACTTGCGCTATCGTGACTTCGATCCACGCGGACACCAACTCCCCATCTCAACCCACCTTTCGAATTTTCCCTCCTTTTTGCCATTTTACAAATGTCACGTTTAATCATATCCTTTCATTCATTAAGTTCAGTCAATATTTCAAAGACCTAAACAATTACTTAAATTACCGGTTTCAAGTAAAAAGCGAAAGCAATAATGGAAAAAAAATCATGTCAGCAAGAGGCTTTGAGAGAAAGAAAGGGAGAGAAGGAAATATAAAGGTGTAGATAAATAAGAAAGATAAAAAGTGAAAGGAAGGAAAAAAAAGAAAACAGCTATTGAACTACAATGAAAATAATTTAACAGAAAGAAAAATTGACAAGTGAGCGAGGGAGAGATAGAGGGAGAGAGAGAAAAAAAAATTTAACCGAGCAAAATTGAGAAAGAGAAAGACATGGAGGTACAGCGAGGAGAAATTAACAAAGAAAAAATGTTAAAGAGATAAATAAAATGTTACAGACATTTTGCATTGTATAAATTCACTTTTTTCCACATTCTGCATGTATTTGTTAAATGTAAACATTGTTTGTAAATCCCAGGCCCTGAAGATGATCTCAATAAAGACCGAAACGTTGGCACGATAAAGAAAATGTTTTTCTGAAACCTATATCACACCAGACCGCATCTCACGATTTCGGAATAATTAGTTACAGACAGAAAGAGAGAGAGAGAGAGAGAAAGACAGAGATAGATATATTAGATAGAGAGAGATAGAGAGCGAAAGAAAGGGAGAGAGAGAGAGAGATAGAGAGAGAGATAGAGAGAGAGAGAGAGAGAGAGGAGAGAGAGAGAGAGGGAGGGAGGGAGAGAGAGAGAGATAGAGGGAGTGAGTGAGAGGATGGGAAAAATAAGGAGCTAGAGATGTAGATAGAAAACAGTTTTTGAAAAAAGGAACGTAAATAATGGAGATAAATATACTGCTTGAGAGAGAAATAATAAAATTTGGATGGAGAGAAAAAGTTAGATCATGGCGAAAGTGACAGAGACAGAGAATGAGAGGGACGGACATAAAGGGTGTGAGAAGGTGAAAAGACCTTTAGAGTGGGGAATAGAAAGAAAAGCAAAATAGAGTGGTATCGAGAAAATAAAGACGTATGAGAAGAAGAAAAATTTGTTAGATTAAAAACTATTTTTCACTCAATCGCATAATTTACAGACTCAATAAACTGCTTTTAACAGTTTACCTTGTGCTATTTTTACACCAAATTAATAATTTTATGTCACCTGGCCTATACCGAGCGCTGAATTCTGAGGACAGCTATTCTAATTATAACGTATAACAATGTATGGCAAAAAAAGGCTTTTTGAATTCCAGTTGAATAACTAAATAACCTTAAAAAATCTAGCAGAATTAGATATTTAAACAGAAAATACAGACTCTCCTGGTAAGGAAATGCGCATCACAATTAAAATTAAGTTAGTTATAGTTTAAAAAACAAACAATCACCGCAAGCTAACTTTTCGTCCGAAAAATAGTCACACCCCTTACGTATTATTATAATGTATTATTATTATTATAATTATAATGTAACAAATAAGTCACGATAGCTCAAGTGGTAAAGCAGCGGCGTATTTAGCCGAAAGCCTTGGGTTCGAATCCCGCTTGTGACACTGAATTTTTTATCTCAGTCAAAACCTGAAAAGAATTTATTTAGTCAAGCGGACCACGAAACCTAATAAATGTAATAATATATAACGTTTGTCCAAAATTATGCGACCATAAATCAGACTGTTAAAGACTTCTGGATGATTTAGTTATTAACAAATGGTTTGTGGAAAATTATATGAAAAAAATGTATGAGGTCGTACTTGCCAATTATAAGTATGAAATTAAGAAATCGACGACAAACTTTGGATTTGGATGTTTTTCGGATATATGTAACACAATTTGGCAAATTTAAAAAATCCTTTCGCCAAATGGTTTATATAGCAGTCTAAAATAGATTTCTTTTTCAATATTGGCTGTAAATTTAACAAAATATTAAGCTAATCTTCTTTTTAGAAAGGAAAGTTTGACTCAGACTTGATCAAAAATTAACCCAGGTCTAGGCCAGCGGGGCCGAAATGAAACCAAACACGTGCCCGCAATTGAGCGGTTTTCGTCCAAGGGAGCAGCACTATAATCTAAACAGGCACGATTCATCACAAGGTAATAATCAAAAATTAAGGATTTGACCATTCCGTCGAAATTGCACACCGATTCGAATTTTACACGTAAAACATTGGGAAATTTATCCCTGATGCTAGGGGGGGGGAACTCGGCATATTTACCGAGATGGGCAATTTGTTACAGGCAAAACGCTTTTTAAGAGAAAACGTGACTTAGAAAGCGCCGAAATCTGTAGACAAAGCTCGGTGGAATGACGTTGGCCTCGACAACTGGAAACAAAAGAGTTTCATAAAACATGTACGTGGGAAGAGTAAAAGTTTCTGCAACATGAGATTGTCTACGATAATTCTTATTACTTTACAAAATTGTCCTTGCTCTTTAGAATGTAAAAAATAACAAGTTTTGAAAATAATATATAAAATAATAATAATATAAATTTATGGAAAATACTGACTGGACGACTTGTGCAATAGCCATTTTGTGGTATGCACTCAAATAGGGCATTTCACGGCAGGGGGTTTCAAATGGAATTCTCTGACACCCCTAATCCCCAGGCAGGAGGATTATCAAATTTTAAACAATCCCTTCTGCGGTCGTCTACCTGAAAAGAAATCCCAGGGTCGGCTCACAGTTATGCCGACCAGTGGAGTGAGACGATTCCCTTGTTCGGGTAAGTACCCAAAGTTGATACATTTGCCTCTTTCCGGATTCGTGTACGAAAGTAGAAAGTCTGTTCCGTTGTTTCTTAACCTGTGGGGATTATCAAGATAATCAAGAACACGTTTTGATGGGGCTCAAATGTGTCAAAACATTTTTGTTAAATTAAAATATACTGAAATTATTTTATTTGTTTCTTTAACAACCTATGTATTTACCTATGTAGTTAATTATTAAGACAAAGTTTAATGAGAAAAGCATTTTCTAAATATACAACTCAAGCTTGTTACAATAAATAGTCCGAGTTAAGAATAATTAAGAAACGTAGTACCATTTGACTTTATCGTTCTTCTCATAAAAGGATGATGTGTACAAACAATAATTTATTGTCTTTACGAGTGCGCTATCACTCAAAGGAACGTTAGAGATTATGAAGCTGGCTATTGCGAGAGTCAATTCCGCCCGATGACGAATGACTACCGTCAGACGCAAACGAGCGAACATTTTGAGCCTTTTGTGCACCAATATGAACAATTGACTGCCAAATGGTGTATTCGGCTAGTTAAGACTATTGGGGAAAAATATAATACTCAATTTTTAGCAGGGTTGATAGGTGTGAAAAAATCTTAAAGTGCATTTCTTTCTTGACACAGTAAATCCATTATATTTAGTGGTCTATTGACCAAATTACTTCTTTCAATTAATAAATCTTTTTATGTAAGGTTTTGGTTGAAATGAAAAAGTTAGTGTCACGAGCGAAGAACAATAGCTCAAGTGGTTAGAGAGAGGCGTATTGAGCCGAAGGTCGTGGGTTCGAATCCCGCTAGTAACACTACCTTTTTCATTTCAACCAATATCTCACATAAAGATTAATTAATTGAAGTTATACACTTACTTTTCGCAATAACCCAAGTAAAATGCATCTAATTCAAGCCACTATAACTGAGAATAAAGCCCTTGATTTATATTCCAAATCCATTTAAATTGTGGAATAAAAATCCACTAACAACCTTTCTTTTTAAGAAAAATTACGAACGTAAAGACTGAGTTTAATTGTGAAGATGTGGGAATCTACATATTAGAATACAAATTGAAAAAATTTAAACTTAGATTATTTCCATGCTTGAATTAGAGGCATTTTATTTGGGTTATTGCGAAAAGTAAGCATGTATATAACTTCTTTCAATTAATTGATCTTTTTATGTACGTTCATGAAAAATGGCAAAAAGGACGGAAAATTCAAAAGGTGGAGTTGAGATGGGAAGTTGGTGTCCGAGTGGATCGAGGTCACGATAGCTCAAGTGGTAGAGCAGCGGCGTATCAAGCCGAAGATCGTGGGTTCGAATCCCGCTCGTGCCAATGACTTTTTTATCTCGACTAAAAACCTTAATTAATTGAAAGATATTAATTGGTCAAGCGGACCACGAAATTAGTGAATTTTATGTAAGGTTTTGGTTGAAATGAAAAAGTTTGTGTCACGAGCGCGATTCGAACCCACGGCCTTCGGCTCAATACGCCGAAGCCCTACCTGTTGAGCTAACTGACTTCGATCCACTCGGACACTAACTTGAAAAATGGCAAAAGGGAGGGAAAATTCGAAAGGTTGTAGGTTGAGATGGGGAGTTGGTGGGTTCGAATCCCGCTCGTGGCGCTAACACTTTCATTTCAACCAAAACCTTACATAAAATTTTAATGATTAATTATAATTAACTTAATTATTTAATAATAACTAATTTCGTGGTCCGCTTGACCAGTTAATATCTTTCAATTAATTAAGGTTTTTAGTCGAGATAAAAAAGTCATTGGCACGAGCGGGATTCGAACCCTCGATCTTCGGCTTGATATGTGTGTGTGTGTGTGTGTGTGTGTGTGTAATTGCATTTAAAAACAATGTTGACTTCATTTATAATTAACCATTCTGTAAATTTAAATTCTACTCCATTATATTTCGTGGTCCGATTGACCAAATAACTTCTTTCAATTAATTAATCTTTTTATGTAAGGTATTGGTTGAAATGAAGAAATGAAAAAGTTAGTGTCACGGACGGGATTCTAACCTAAGGGATTGAATTATTCTTTTTTTTTACTTTAAGTCAGAGAGAAAACGGGGAAAGCCGAAGATCGTGGGTTCGAATCACGCTCGTGACACTAACTTTTCATTTCAACCAATACCACGCATAAAGATTAATTAATTAAATCCTGCTATTCATTATCTATCTACCTACCCATCTATCAAATTATTATATTCCTAATACACATATTTAAACATATTTGCAAATTATTTATTTGCATATAATTTGAATCGCACATACCGCTCAGTCCACGCATAATGTAAGGAAACACTATGGAGTGAACTATTTTTTTTTAAATTTAAGTAAGAGAGAGAGAGAGAGAGAGAGAGTTTGAGAGAAAAAGGGGAAAATATAGATACGTAGAGAGCGAGCGAGAGAGAGTGTTAGAGATGGAAGGAGTAACAAAAAAGAGACATAAAGTGAGATAGGATGACAAAGAGAGAGAGAGAGAGAGAGAGAGAGAGAGAGAGAGGGAAGTGGTTGGAGAGGAAGAGAGCGAGGGAGAGAGAGTGTTAGAGAAGGGAGGAGTAACAAAAAATGGATAGAAGGTGAGATAGGATGAAAGGAAGAGAGAGAGGATAAAAAGAAACACACAGAGAGAGAAAGGGAAGGGGTTGGAGAGGGAGCAAGAGAATAAATGAGAGAGAGTGAGAACAATGAGAGAGATATGGGAGGAAATGGAAAAAAAGAGAAAAAGTGATAGACGGAGAAAGAGGCCAAGACAAAAAGAAACAGACGATGTTTGAGAAAGGTATGAAAAGGAAATTATTTTGCTCACGATGACTTTCTTTAACTAAGTTAAGAAAAATTCTAAGACCTTTATTATGTTTATTAATCTTGTCTTTTAATTAATAAAATCTACTAGTAATGCGGTTTGCGGTTTAAATCAACACTGTCATCCATTATCCATCATTTTGGCTCAGCTACTTTCGCTTTATCTAGTCAGAGTTCGAAAATCATCGTTATTATGTCCTAAGAATCACCATTAAAAAAGTGAAAAAAGATGCTAGTGTGTTCAGGTGAGAATTGGGGCCAATACTTAGTAATAAAGGGGAAGACTGAAGCTTATTTGTGTACTACTATAATCTTAGTAATTTAACTGAACGTGCCATAAATTGACACATATTGACTCAAGATAATGATATAAATGGAGAAACTTATCTTTTGTGTAACCTTATAAAAAAAAACACGTCCTGGTATTCAAAATCAAACTAAATCGAGGTCCAGAAGTATTGGAGCTTGGGACAAGGTATCAACTTGTTATCTGTTCTTTCTATCGACAAAAACCACACAGGCATGCACCACTTCCTAGAAAACAAGGCAATCGGCTGGATAGAACTCTCTACCTGTCCGTTCCACCACTTACAGGCGGCCGGCCTGTGGAGAGATAGATCCTTCCAGATAATTATCAAGGAAATGGAATGGTCAACTGTCTCAAATTAAAACCCTTTCCGACGTGCCGTGACTTTTTTCCCCGTCTTGAAAATGAGTCCGATGACATTGGTCACAACAATAATCAATAAAGAAACGGACAAAGACCTTTCGCCCACGGTTTAGGAAGAAAGAATTTCTGGGTCGAACACGACGCCCGCCTTCTCCCATACCTCAAACCACCTGTTTACTCAAAAAACAAATAAAACGCTTATTTCAACAATTCGAGTCATATGTAAATCAACAGGTAACGCTGTTGAAATACTCTATTTGTCGGTGTAGGTAGAGAATTAATATGCCTAGATCGCAACAGGTGTGCCCCGGTTATGTGGCACTGGCGACGGCTTAAAAACCCATCAGTAATAATTTTCCCAAAGATAATACAAATGGTTAAAATCTAAAATTAACAGCTAGCTTTTTTAAATATTGTGTATATATACACACAAAAACGTTGCACTATTTCTAAACTTTTGGTGTTAATTATGCCTTTTGCAGGGCTCTTCATTAAAATAAATAATTAGTAGTTAGTTACATGGCTTATCCGAGCAATCAGTAGATAATAATCTTGAACAGACCAAAGGAAAATAAAAAGCGATTTTCTGTTGTTTACTACATACCATACGTTTATAGATTATAATAAACAGTTATTAATCCTCTCTTTTTATTAATCTGTAGTAATTAACGCTCCAGTTCATTGCACACTCTTTATTTTTCATACTCACCTCTTCATATATGGAATATAGACAGGCGATTTATGAGCTATTACGTTCTTCTATGAGTCTTGTAAGAAAAAACTTTATCAAATTCACTAATTTTGTGGTCCGCTTGACCAATTAATATATTACAATTAATTAAGGTTTTTAGTTGAGATAAAAAAGTCAATGGCACGAGCGGGATTCGAACCCACGATCTTCGGATAGATACGCCGCTGCTCTACCACTTGAGCTAACATGACCTCGATCCACTCGGACACCAACTTCCACCTCAACCCCGGATCGAGGTGACGATAGCTCAAGTGGTAGAGAAGCGGCGTATCTAGCCGAAGATTGTGGGTTCGTATCCCGCTCGTGCCATTGACTTTTTTTATCTCAACTAAAAACCTTTATCAAATTGTTGGAGGACTCTCAGCACAGCTGAATACAAGTGCACGCAGTTTCAAGGCACACAAAGAACATCGGAAATGTCAAAAAGGTATTAAAAATGGATTATGTTTGACAGTGGGTAAATGTCGACGAAAGGCCAGATTACATGCCAAGACCAAATTTACACTAAAAAAAACTGATGGGTGGAGTAAGACAAGAGTATTTATTTTCGACTAGAGATGAAACCATCTGCGACCTACTACATTGAAATTGACCAAATTAATCAAAAACTGAGTAAAAACCAACCTGAAATGGTAAAACGGAAGGGTTCCATACTCCTAAACAAATCAGACTTCATACCTGATGGGAGGTTGTGGATTTAAAAGAACTGAACTAAGAAGTTCTTCCTCTCCCGCCTTATTTTATAGACCTTTCTCTTACAAATATATTTAGTAAATCAAACAACTTTATGGAAGGTTGAACAACAAAAAAAAAACAATTAACAACCCATTATTTTGCAAAGCTATGTAAAAAATGTTTAGGTAAGGTATTGGTTGAGATAAAAAAGACAGTGTCACGAGCGAGGTTTGAACGCACAACCTTCGGCTAAATACGCCTCTGCTCTACCTCTTGAGCTATCGTCACTTCGATCCACTCGGATATATTTATATATCGTGGTCCGATTGACCAAATAACATCTTTCAATTAATTAATCTTTCGATTAATTTTTTTATCTAAAGTTTTATTATTTAGAAAACTTTGTTACGTAGTTCGATTAGGTTTCGTGGTCCGATTGACCACATAAAAACTTTTCAATTAATTAATCTTTAAGTAAGGTATTGGTTGAGATAAAAAAAGTCAATGTCACGAGCGGGATTCGAACCCACGACCTTCGGCTAAATATGCTTGGTGTCCGAGTGGATCAAAGCCACAATAGTTCAAGTGGTGGAGCAGCGGCGTATTTAGCCGAAGGTCATGGGTTCGAATCCCGCTCGTGACATTGACTTTTTTTATCTCAACCAATACCTTACTTAAAGATTAATTAATTGAAAAGTATTTATGTGGTCAATCGGACCACGAAACCTAATCGAACTGCGTAACAAAGTTTTCTAAATAAAAAAACTTTTATTCTGATGATAAAAAGTAATATTATAATTAGTCGTATGTTTGTAATTGTACGGTTGGCTGGATCGGCTGTGAAGCTTTCACGTATCAAGTGGTCTGTAGGTGACGATTCAAATGTAAAAGTATGATTAAAAGTATGATTCAAAGAGTAGGGATCATACTATCATCATAGAAATAGGTCATGTGAGGCTGGCACACGGATAGTTACTTACCGGCCAAAAGCCGGCATGTACAGGAAGATTGCTCGATGTGTAATTTCAATTATAACATTTTATATTTTGTTCACTTGCTTTTTACCCTTTGTTATTTCATTATTCTAAATTTGTTATAATGGACGTTGATCCGCAAAACTCTCTCCCACGTGAGCAGGAATCGTTATTTAGAGATTTAAAAAAATATTTTTGGTGTATTAATTTTATTGTTGGTTGACATAAAAAAAATGTTCTACGAAGAATATTCAATTTTTGTTCGATTTAAAAAAGATAAATTAACAAAATACTGCTATTTTTGCATTTTTTGACAAACATTCTCTAAGCAAAGTAGGTCAAAAAATGGTCAAAACTTGGATTTGACCTTATTCCCGTGAGTCTAGCGATATAAAACACTTTTGCGGAAATCGGTATAAATTAATTTTTGACTGATAATTTCGACGACCTTTCTGACTGCCTGACATTCCCAGTGCAAGGCTATAACATCATTTTTCACAAAGGCTAGTGGATCGATTTCCATGGTTGATAATTAATTTTAAAAAAATCGTCAAATGCATTTTATAACTGTATCAAATATTAAAATCGGACTATCATTTCCATTTAAAAAACAAGGTTAATTTCTGACAAATAATTTTATTATTTTGTGTATTTTCTTACAGAATTATTTGATGTATTGTAATGGGATAAGACAATCTACATTCCTCTTCTTTCAAATGGTATGTTTAACTTTTTTCAATTAATTAATCTTTATTTAAGGTATTGGTTGAAATGAAAAAGTTAGTGTCACGAGCGGGATTCGAACACACGACCTTCGGCCGAGCTATCGTGACTTCGATCCACACCACTTGAAAAATGGCAAAAAAGAGGGAAAATTCGAAAGATAAGAAAGATTGAAATGGGGAGTTGGTGTCCGAGTGGATTGAAGTGTAGCTTCAACGATAGCTCAAGTGCCCTATATAGCCGAAAGTCGTGGGTTCGAATCCCGCTCGTGACACTAACTTTTTCATATCAACCAAAAACCTTACATAAAAAGATTAATTAATTGAAAGAAGTAATTTGGTCAATCGGACCACGAAATATAATGGGTATGTTTAACGTTAAAATTGTTTTGGCCGTTTTTGAATTATAGCCGTTTCAATCAGATATTATGATAACGACTGCACAAAAATCAGAAAAATTTTAGGACTCAAAAAATAATAAATTTAAATTAAAACAAAAATTTGTATTCTAAATCCACAATTTATTTCTAAAGGTGCTAAAACGAAATTTTATATTAGTTTCAAGAGACAAAAGTTATGACCTAGTTTACTTGAAAAATATTGGATTTTTAGAAATTTTTTGGTTACTGATAAACTTTGACAGCTTTTATTATATATTTATTGCTATCTATGTAAAAAATGATGAAAAATGATATATTCAGATAGTTGNATAAATTGTAGCAATTGTCTGATGATCTATCCGTCAGGTTTTTCGTACGAACAGTCATAAAGAAAGGTTTTGACGAAAAATCCCCGTTAGGTGTCGCAGACCCATCGTCCGCTCACTCTACAATACCTTTTGGTAAATTAATCCCCGTTAAAGAGTCTGGACTTTGGGGGGATTCGAACCCAGAACGGCTAGCGTTGAAAAGACGAGTTTGACACCCTAAAGACCACCCTCGTGGTTAAAAACACAGAGATTATGATGATTCCATTATAGAAATCATCATGTTTATCATAATTCCCGATTATCCAATGCGTGGAATATGTACATATATGCATTTTTAGTCACATATGTAAAAAAAAATTCTTCGAATGATTTAAAATGTCTTGAATCGTGTAAAACTATTTTAAAATCAAGGGATCAAGGAATTTGAAATCAGGGAGAAATATTTAAAAAAATGAAACTCCTTTTATTGATAATCACAATCAAATTAATTAATTCTGGCATGACAATGATACTGTCAACGGTCATGCTAAACCATTATTTGACCCTGATAACAAATAATATTCAAATGAAATCATCAGTGCAAAAATTCACTATTTCTATTAAAATTTTGTACTATTTATTGTATCTATCTTCTTAACTTTGATCTTTGGGAAATTTCGATCAACAAAATTGTTATAAAAATGTACGACGTAATTTATCCTGATAACGACAATAATAAATAGCAATATCAAATTGTTGCCATATGAAAAAAAATATCATTGGAAAAATAAAGGTTTGTCATTTGAAATGCTTTCTTGCTCCAATAAAAAAAAAATCTTCCGATTTTCGTCAATCTAATTATTTGATGCAATGTTAACATACAAATTAATTCTTTCAATTAATTAATCTTTTTATGAAAGGGTTTTCGTTGAAATGAACCACCAACTACCCAATCTCAACCTACAACCTTTCAAATTTTCCCTCCCTTTTACCATTTTTCAAGTTGGTGTCCGAGTGGATCGAAGTCAAGATAGCTCACGTGGTAGAGCAGCGGCGTATTGAGCCGAAAGCCGTGGGTTCGAATCCCGATCGTCGCACCAACTTTTTCATTTCATCCAAATGAAATACCTTCCATAAAAAGATTAATTAATTAAAGAAGTAATTTGGTCAATAGACCACTAAATATAATGGATTTAACACAAATTAATTAGTCTTCTTGTAAATCATTCTGCCAGTGATAATAACGCTCTGAAAAATCAGATTTAATCAGTAATTGTCTTTTAAAACTAATAAATAGTTTTAAAAATAACAATACTTATAAAAGTTTCTAATTTGATAAGCATTGGTTCACATACAAATAAAAGAAAGTATGTCATCATGTTTTTAAACATATTCCTAATAAGTAAGACAAATGACAAAACCTATATGAACAATTGTCCTTCTATTTTCTTGTACATATAAAATAGAAATGGTTTGTAATTGTTCTGAATATGGTGTTTAGGGACCGTTAGTTAATGATTATTTGGAGATCGTGAGATGCTGTCTGGTGTGACGTAGGTTTTAGAAAAACTTTTTTTTATCGTGCGAACGTTTCGATCTTTATTGAGATCATCTTCAGGGCTCAAAGTGTTTGTTTTCTGTGTAGATGTGTCATTCTTGTGTGTCGTGTTCAGAGTGACACATGTTGTGAGTGTTGAGTGTTGACTCTAAACAGGACACACAACAATGACACATCTACACAGAAAACCAACACTTTGAACTCTGAAGATGATCTCAATAAAGATCGAAACGTTGGCACGATAAAGAAAATGTTTTTCTAAAATCTACGTCACACCGAACTCTGAAGATGATCTCAATAAAGATCAAAATGTTGGCACGATAAAGAAAATGTTATTCTAAAATCTACGTCACACCAGACCGCATCTCACGATCTCCAAATAATCGTTCTGAATATGATTGGTACAAATCATTTTTGAACGATGTTTAATAAAAAGTACTTGTGACGTTTTCCCACTAAAATGTTAACGATTATCGTCAAATTTAATAAATCCACCTTGTAAATCATTTGGACAACTTGAACGATATATAAAAAAATTAAATGCTTAGATATGTGACGCCATATAAAAGTTATTGCGAATAGTATTCGTTGATTATATAAGTACGCGTGAAGCTGTTGATTTTAAAAAGAGCTACCATGTCAAGGCCACCCGCCTACCAAGTTTATTTAAAATGCTTACGATGCGGAAGAGAATCGGCCGAAAGAAGTGCCAGCAGGAGGTGAGGGCCATCGAGATTTCACAAAAACCAATAATTTATCTGTTACGACTTGATGATAATAATCGGCGTTTAAAGATTTTTTTAAATAATAGTGACGGTATTGTGGTAAACGTACAGATTTCCCCTATTGTGATCGTGCTGAAAAGGAAATGTGAAATTTAGTCAGCTGCCTTGTTTCCTTTCAAAAGGCTCAATTTAGGGCAGAAAGGTGTACAATAGGGTATTCATTAGTATTGACCGGGCTGGGACATTCCGATATTACCTGAATATCGATACGCACCTGGTTTTATATAAACATCAAAGGAATAATTTTGATTGATGTAAAAAAAATTCATACCTCCAAAAAAAAGTTAAATAATCCTCATGATCCTGCACTGTGGTGATTGGTCGATAAACAACTGCACGGAGGTACACTATGATTCAATGATTTTTGTATATGATTTTTTCCCGCAGTATATACGACGAAAGCCGGCGAAAGGAGAGCGCCTAAGGTTCTCGTTCATCAGCGGTTAGGATTATACTAACGACACGAAGGTCCTGGCCGGGCAGTAAGGCCTGGAGGGGAGGATGACTGCCCCGGTTGCGCTTGCCAGAACCAAACTGATTTGTCAGAATGGACGATTTTATTCAATTTTGATAAAAATATAACACGAAGAATACTAAGGGGGAACCCACACAAAAAATCCTCAAGGGATCGCAAGATGTCCTTTTATTCCACCAATCTTCTAAATCAATTAAAATTAAAACATAATTCGTTCTGATTTGTAATAAGCAAAAAAGTGTTTTTTGATAAGATAGCACAAGATAATACTAAAAGTTTCCTGAATCTAATATTGATTGCTTAAATGGATCGACCTGCATCAAAGACCACATTCCGTATCATATCTGCATCTTTCTCGATCACTAAAGAATTATTAATTCTATTTTTGATTTGACTTTAAATATCACACCGTTAAGAAGATTAAGTACAGTATTTAATATGGCACCAGCAACGATCCATTTTAGCCATGAAAATCAAATAACGTTAAAGTAATATAATTCATTATTATTTGGAGGTCGTGAGATGCAGTCTAGTGTGACGAAGGTTTTAGAAAAACATTTTCTTTATCGTGCCAACGTTTCGATCTTTATTGAGATCATCTTCAGGGCTCAAAGTGTTTGTTTTCTGCGTAATTGTGTCAAGCTTGTCTGTCGTGAGGGTGCCCAGACAAGAATGACACATCTACACGGAAAACAAATAATTTTAGCTCTGAAGATGAACTCAATAAATTTCGAAACGTTGGCACAATAAAGAAAATGTCCTCAAGTAACTAACTATTATGTTAAATTTTGTCTTTATTCTTGGCAGTTCAAAGTTATCATCGTAAATTTTTTTGTTTACTTTTAGATTATATAACTAACATTTGCCAATCTCAGTATGTAAATCTTTGTATGTAGGGTTGAAATGAAAAAGTTAGTGTCAAGAAAGGGATTCGAACTCACGACTTTCGGCTCAATACGTCGCTGCTCTAACCGCTTGACCTATCGTCACATCGATCCACTCGGACACCAACTCCCCATCTGAACCTATAACCTTTCGAATTTGCCCTCCTTTTTGCCATTTTTTGGTGTACCAGTGGATTTTGACCTTTGGGTCGTGGGTTCGAATCCCGCTCGTGACACTTTTTCATTTCAACCAAAACCCTACGTAAAAAGATACTAAAATTTCCAAATGTTAGTTATATAATCTAAAAGTAAACAAAAAAAATTACGATAATAATTTAATGAACTTGATTAATTGAAAGAAGTAATTTGGTCAATCAGACTACTAAATATAATGAACTTATTATACAAATACCTACTAAAGTTTGCATGCTTTCCATTTCCTCTGAACGGAATATAATGTGTAACAAATTATTTAAATTAGAAACAATTGGTTACCTAATAAATTATTGCTAAACTAAGTAAATGATCAATTAAATTAATTATTTATCTTTTAAGATAAATTAAAAGATAATGATTATTTGGAGATCGTGAGATGTGGTCTGGTGTGACGTAGGTTTGTGATCACACCGAGAAATTTTAGAGATTTTAGATGCTAAAATTTCTAGCATTGTATAAATTCACTTTTTTTTACAATCTACATGTATTTGTATAATTTAAACAATGTTTATAAATCCCAGGCTCTGAAGATGATCTCAATAAAGATCAAAACATTGGCACGACAAAGAAAATGTTTTTCTGAAACCTACGTCACACCAGACCGCATCTCACGATCTCCAAATAATCATTAATTATCGGTCACTAAACACCACACATTAAAAGATAAAGATTAGTACACATAGTAATTTGACGACAATAATAAAAAAAATTCATTTTAAAAATGGAGAATATCAAAGATCTCAAATCAAGGCCAAAGCTCGTCTTGAATTAAGCACGCGTAGATAGAAGTGGGCTTAGTATTCACCCAAGTTTGACACCACTGGGAAAAATTTTAGCCATTCGCCAGTACATGGTAATGAATTATTTTAAAGGTGTAAAGGTTTATAGTAAATTTAAGACGATTGAGATCAACTTTTTAAAAAAATTTTTTTGCACACCTGCGTCAATCATTAAGTAAATTTAAATTGGTTTAAATTACGCACTACATGTACAAAAGGGAAAATACTTAATAATAGTTATTCCTGTGCATTGGCGTTAATCAGTCGGTCACTTATTATTATTAGGTCCAGAGTATTGCGACGCTTTATCATGAAGGTATATGTTCAAAAGGGTCATTGTTTGTAAAACTTCTTGAAGCTGTTTAGGTTACTTGATGTTTGATGTTTAGGCTACTTGATGTTCATATTAGATAATAATGTGCATGGTAAGACTGAATGAAAAGAAAGGAGAATTGACGATGGTTTGGAGGATTTTGGATTCCCTGGAGGTTTGAACGTTCAGTAGACCCCAAAGTTCGATCCATAAGTCCAAATGGTTATGCAAATGAGTTGTTGGTTTTGTAGGGTTTTGATTTCTTGTCCTTGTGTAAAGTCGCTTGTGTAAGTTCCATATAAGTCGTTTGTTAATGTACAGTCAAGTTAGTGTCAAACGAGAGCAGTCCTTATTCTTCGAAGTGTCAAACTTTCATGTTTACATTTTTGTTCATTTAATGCCATTTGTCACCGCTTGAACCTTTGCTCAAGGGATAATACATGGGTTTGCATGTAGCTGATCGACGGTAACTTTTAGATTTTGTAGATCAGCATAGATGGTTAGGATCCGATAAGATGATGTTGATGTGATGGAATGTTTGCAGGTTATATTGTGGCTCTAAAGAGATTCGCACTGGAAATATGTCCATTGGGTAATGAACCAAAGTGAAGTAATGAATTTTCCAATGGAATTTCTTCATTTTCTCGATGTTCCCAGATTATCGTCACATATTCTAGATTGAAAAATTGGTGTGCATGAAGAGATGTTTTTGATGAGGGAAAAACATCACCGAGTTGACTTTGTCCTTTCTTCTTTTTCTTTTTTGGTTCTGTTCATTGTGAATATGGAAAAATCCTGCCCATTTTACATGGCAACGCGCTAATGCACCCATCACGGATGACTGGAAATTATTTCGCCAGCAACTCAGTCATGCTCATCTACCGCCGACAATATTTTGTCATATTAAGAAATGTTCACGTAGCAGAAAATGTCGAGAATGTAAGGATTTCGTAATATTTGGAGTTTTATAATACGTTCGCCAGAATAATATGGATACAGACGTTTTGATGACTTTGTGAAGCACAGTAAAACGTAGAAAACAAAAGATAGATATAGAGGTAAAGAGAAAAAGAAAATGTGGTAAAGACAGATAGAAAAAAATTGTATTTTCCAGTTCACCCATTTTCAAAAAATAGAAGTGAGAAGGGGAGGGAGAGAAAAAGAAAAAGAGAGAGAGAGGGAGATATAGAGAGGGAGAGGGTGAAAGTGGGAGAGAGAGAAAGAGAGAGTGAGAGGGAGAGAGAGAGTGAAAGTGGGAGAGAGAGTGAGAGGGAGAGTGAGTGAGAGAGGGTGAGAGAGTGAGTGAGAGGGAGAGAGAGAGAGAGAGTGAAAGTGGGAGAGAAAGAAAGAGTGAGAGAGAGTGAAAGTGGGGGAGAGAGAAAGGGTGAGAGAGAGGAGGGAGAGAGAGTAAGAAAGTGCGGTAAAAACAGATAGAAAAAAATTGTATGTTCCAGTTCACCCGTTTAAAAAAAAAAAGTAGTGAGAGGGGGAGAGAGAGAGAAAGCGAGAGAGAGAGAGAGGGAGAAAGAGAGAGAGAGAGGGAGAAAGAGAGAGAGAGGGATTAGTTTATCAAAAGCCGTTAGCACACCGTTCTTGCTCATTCTATTTTGGGAAAAACCAGAAAATGCTTTGCCCAATTTCACACCACATGACAAAATTGACAGTAAACGTGTGCCAACTTTGGTTTTTGGTGAATTAGAAATATATTTAAAAATTTCAAACGGACCGGTTAAGTTTTAAACAGCCCACGCTCAGGACGACCACGACATTTCGCCTAAACGGAAGAACGCCAACACCAATATGTAATTGGGCAGGATCCCACCATTTCGAGTTTTGTAGAGGCAGACAAAATGGCAAATATTTATTCACAGTCAATACTACAATGAATATAAAGCGCAGTTACAATCAACAAAACTATTATTTATCACAAACCCATTACATTTTCCAAATGTAACTAACAGGCAGGTACTGCCGATAACCAGCAAGGCTATGATAGAATAACACATTGCATTATAATATCTTTTTAGGTAGTAGTTCATCGAAGAAGCATCATTGCTCAATTCTTTTCACAACAAACATTATCTGCCAAAAACTATGAAGTGAGCATGTGCTGAGAAGAAATTGATATTGTACTGTATTATTTATTACACAGTATTATACAGCTGCCATGATTTCGACTCTATATTTGACTCACTCAGATTCTTGTTCTATGTCGTTGTAGAAAGGCATGTCCAGTACTAACCAAGCAATTTGCGAAGTTCTTCCGTTATCGAGCAACTTCGGTTATACTTTGGTTTAGGATCGTTGTATATGTGATCCTTCAAGTAATCCAGTACTGTATTATACAGTTGAAGACCACAAGGGAAAATGAGTTAGCTGACATTGTTATCGAAAATGGGATGACGGTTTCTTATAGATTGAAGGTTGGCGAATACGTTGGCGATCTCAAAACAGGGGAAAAGTGAGTTAAAATGGTCGAAATAAGCGTTTGAAAAGAACGTACAGGGGAAGAATGCAAGTAAGATTTTTATTTATTTTATTAGTAAACCTATAAGATAGGTAGGTACTTGTAGCACCATCGATGTTGACTATCTTGTGTTGTTTGGTTACAGACCGATTAGCTATCTCTCGTGAGACGTATAATGACCTACAACTACCTTTTTTTTTTGCATCCAGGGCCGCTGGATTCGAACCCGGGACCTTTACCATACAGTGATGAGCGCCGTGTCAAAGACTAAACCTTGCAGCCATCGACGCCCCCCTACCTTTGATTACCTACCTACTTTTTTTACGTTTGATAAAACTACCTTTTTGGATTACCTGATTTTGAATTCCTACTTTTTTACCCAGTTTTTATTAACATTCTTTTCTTTTTTAAGCTATTTTAGCTTGAAGTTTTTCGAAAAATATAATCTTGAATTTTATCCTTCAAAAATCAATGAATTATTTTTTCTAACCTCATTTCGCAAAGTTATGTTTGTGCTAATACTGGTACATACAACATGTTTATATGATTGAAAAGTAGTTAGAGAGAAACCAGCAATGTATGGAGATAACTCGTTTTCCCCCTGCACAAATGGGACTTTGAGAGGTTGACGTTTATTTTAACTAAGATGGAAAATAAATTTTGATATTTTGAAGATAGATATAGATGCTAGAATACCTTTAGTATTTTATCAATTTTTTTTATATTTTTACGTCAAATATGAATGAAGATATTACGTTTTTTTTAAAGAAAAAATGCTCTCCTATAACATTTTAAAAAAGTCAGTTAACTCGTTTTTCCCATGTGGTCTTCAGTTGCAAAACTTTTGGCTGTATATTTGACCCTCTTCAGGGCACGAATTCTCGTCATATGTCGTCCATTGCTGACGGAAATTTTCGAGGTTATCTTTTAACGACCGACTTCGGTCTAGAAGGCATGCGGTTCTTCAATTATACACTCAAAGACAAAACCGGACACTCGAATTTTGTTGTTTATTTCAAACTATATGTATTTTCATAGCTGTTATACAATTTATTTTAATGTAAACGAAATTAAACGAGATCAGAAATGCATGAGTTTTAATGGTTTGAAAGAAAAATTCACCAAAACACTGGAAAATCATTCAGTGATAGGTTAAAATTTGAGTGACATTTATAACCTGGTTTTATTTTTAATAACTCATATTACCTCCTCTTGCCTCGCGAAGGGCCTTAATACTGATTTGCGAATAGTCGCCTTTCTACTCGATATCTCTCCATTAGAAGAAAACTGATGTGGGATGTCTAGAGACTGGAATACTAGGCTATTCTCACGAAGCCTTCTGATGACTTTTTTAAAGCTCACCTTTACATTATGGACCGTTTGAAGTTGACTACCTATCAAGGAAGCCGTTAAATGACGATACCGTAGTGAGGTAAAAGCTATAAAGCGATCGTTTGAGCCGTCGTACATCGCGGTCGGCCACTACCTTCGATCGAGACTTCGGCCCTAAACCGCCGTGGAAACGCGGATGGTGGAACGTGGCATCAGAATTTGGGGTATGTAATGTATGTCCATCCTGTCAAACAATCAGCCCGGGCGAGAACTTCTCGTCTAAAAAACCATGCTGTTAGAAAATTGTTTTCTTCAAATTTATTGTTTTACCAAATAAACCAATTGAAAAATCTAATCTCGACAAGTTAGTTCAGGAAAGGATGTAATTGATTATTTAATATTTTTCATCTAAAGAGTGTAAATTTATTCATAACCGTCTATAAAGGTAAACAACAAGTTATTAATGTTGTGTTTACGTTTAAAGACAATTATTAATCTTTATACATATTGCTAGCGTGGTATTTAAACAACCAGGCAGAATTGTGCTGTTGATGCACGCAAAACATGGTTATTAGAAAGAGCCTCAGATAACCTTCTGGTTCCGGCTATGAACACACAGGATATAAAAAGATGGTGCAGTATCCGTGGACATGCTCTTGAATAATGTATTATTATTTGCCATGATGAAAATACGTGCAACGCTTAAGCGGGAACACACTCGATGCTACGCTATGTGACGCTACCTGGGTGCTACTCGACGCCGTGTCACGTTTTGGTAGGGTGTGCACATCTATGCGACGTCAAGCGCACGCGACGTGAAGTTACACACCGGGTATCACAAATCAGTATCGCAATCGCAACCCCTTTTTTGTTCTTAATGCATTATTTTGAGCAAAACTATGTCATAAATTGTTAGTTAAATTTTATGAGCACAACCATGTAATAAGTTGTTTGTTAAACTTAATTGTTTTAAATAAAGTTATTCCGGTGTTTTGATAAATTTTCTTCATAACCATCATGTTTAAATAATTTTTATAAAAACTTATGAACTTTTTATCTCGTTTAATTTGGTTTACATTAAAATAGGAATGTTGTAATTAATTAAATTCACTAGTTTTCGTGGTCCGCTTGACCAAATATCTTTCATTTAATTAATCTTTATTTAAGGTATTGGTTGAGATAGAAAAGTCAGTGTCACAAGCGGGATTCGAACTCACGACCTTCGGTTAAATACGCCGCTGTTCTACCACTTGAGCTATCGTGACTTCGATCCACTCGGACACTAAATTCCCATCTCAACCTCACCTTTTGAATTTTCCCTCCTTTTTTGACTTTTTTATCTCAACCAATATTGGAAAATAGGACTTTGGTTTTGCGTCGGGTAGCACTGGGTAGCGTCGCATAGCGTTGCATCGGGTAGGTGTGTTCACGTTTTAGGAAACTAGGGGCAGAACTCGGTAGGTTGGATTGCGCTGGATTAGAGCACACGCTGGAAAGATGGCAATGAAATGGCTGGTGGGATGGCAAAGGATGCTGCATCTGATGAAAGCTTGCCAATCACCTAATCAATAACCTATATGAAATTTTGGGCTAATCGGAAGTTAATAACGACATGGAAAAATAACTGGAGGGAGGTGATAAAAGGAATCCACACCAAAACCTATTGTTTGTAACCATTCCACTAGCCATTGAACACCGCATGAATTTAAATAAAACTCACTTTTTAGACTACATTGGCACTAATGTAATGAATCTTTACCGCATCAATATCATCTGTAACCCTAATTTCCCAATCTGGGGAACACCCCCACCATGCAATTTTCGAATGCCAGATGTTCGACCAAAAGAGATAATTCGCTGATTGGATATGTCACTCTGGAAGGAAAGGTTGACCTACAGACTTTGACGAAAGACACAGTTTGAACAGTTTATAAATCAAATTGATTTGGAAATGTTATAAAAATAAATATTAAATAGTAATTGTGAAATTAGGTCATAATTTTATTTCGTGAAACTAATATGGAATTTCGTTCTAGCATTTCTACAGATCACTAAATATAAATTTTTGTGTGAATTTAAATTTCCCGACTTCTATAATTCAATAATGGCTAAATAGGAATATGAACTTTAATTTTTTGTTTAGAAATTAACCTCGTTTTTAAATTCCTAGTGCAAGTTCTAACATTAGACACATTTTGGTCAAAACCTAGGAGATCTATTTTCATGGTGGATAATTCGTTTTAACAAAATCATCAAGTGCATGATATAACTACTTGTATCAAACATTTCCATACAACGAGGTTAATTTCTGAAAAAGAAGTTTGCTATTTTGTGCATTTTCTTATACACTGGTAGGCTAAAATTTCCACCCACTTGTAAGATAACTTGATTTGTATACATATTTTTATATATTTATCAAAGTTTCACGTTTTTTAATGTTTAATAATTGCATCTTTATCTAAAAATTAAAAAAATGTCAATTGCTAGGGAAAATGAAAAAAGAAAAAAAGACGTCCTCTCAAGATCATGGACTGTATCAGGAAGTGATGGAAGTGCTCTTATCCGTTTTTTGAGGTTATCTCATAAATTTTCGATAGGGTTCAAATCTGGAGATCGGGCTGGCCACGCTAAGACCCTGATGTTATGCTGTTGAAGGTCCATTTGTACTATGAGAGCGACATGTGGACGGGCATTATCGTGCATTAGAATAGGATTGTCACTGATTTCAACGAGGATAGGCAACGCTTGATGTTCCAATGTTTCATCCGCATAGCGAGTGGCCGTCAAAGTCCCTAGAACAACCAACTCTGTGCGACTCTCCATTGAAATTCCCACCCACACTGACCTATGTTGAAAAGGTTGGCTCTGGGAAAAATTATAGGCTTCGTACCTTTCAGTTCGCCTTCTCCACACTCTTTCACGCCCATCTGGAAATCGTAGAGCAAATCTACACTTTTCTGTAAAAAGTATAGCCGATCAATCGCCCAAAGACCAATTGATGTGCTATCGAGTAAATGCGAGCCGAGCAGTTCTGTGTATTCTGGTCAATTCTGGTCTTCTTATGTGGCGAAAAGCCATCAGTCCATACTGATTTAATCTTCTTCGAGCACGTTCAGAAATTCGGACACCTCGAACATTCTGGAATTGGTGAATCGCTTGAACAACAGTAAGGTGCGGTTCGCAAAATTCTTAAAGCCAAAAAACGGCCATCCTGTGGTTTTGTTACCCTATGGCGTCCAGAACTGGGCCTATGGTAGAACCCAGTTTCTCGAAAACGTTTAACGGCGTCTCGCAGCGTTTCGTAAGGAACTCCGATGGCAATAGCCGCATACCTGATGGAACGTCCATCTTCATAATTAAAATAATAATTCATAATTAATTAATATGGTCATAATTAAAAAAACAAAAGTGAAAACAACAGTTTATTGCTTCAGAATTCCAATGAGACTAAATAAACATTTTAAATTCCGTAAAAAGTAAACATTGAAAAATCCTTTATCCTTTAGATTAAGGTTTAAGTGTTCTATAATTGATATTTCCAATTTAAAACATAGCATAAACAAATATTTATTGGTAAAAACAATGAGACAAATTAAGGGAAAATTTTCTTTTATCGAGAAAATGAAAAAAAAAAATCAATTGGTTGGAACTTTTTGCCTTTCAGTGTAGAAATATTTTATATATTTTAATGGTACATACGTCGTTAAAAAGCTACGTTCCTGTTCTTTCAAATGGTTTTCTGACGCTAAAATCCTTTTAGCTGTTTCTGAATTATGGTCGTTTCAACTAGATATTTGAAGAGCGACTTTTTAAAAATGGTATACATTTTTTTGGGGGAAAAATAGATAAATTTAAATACAAACAAAAATTTTGATTTAGGGGTTTGTAGAGGTGCTAAAACGAAATTTCATATTAATTTCACGAAAAAAAATTATGACCTAGTTTACTTGAAAAATATTTGGTTTTTAGAAAGTTTTTGGTNAAGTCGTTGTAGAAAGGCATGTCCAGTACTAACCAAGCAATTTGCGAAGTTCTTCTGTTATCGACCAACTTCGGTTATACTTTGGTTTAGGATCGTTGCAAGTAATCCAGAGCTGTATTGTACAGTTGAAGACCAGAGGGGAAAAACGAGTTAACTGACATTTTTATCGAAAATGGGATGATGACGGTTTCTTATAGATTGAAGGTTAGCGAACACGATGGTGATCTCAAAACAGGGGAAAAGTGAGTTAAAATGGTCGAAATAAGCGTTTGAAAAAGAACGTACGGGGGAAGAACGAGCTATACTGAGCGGTACAGGGGAAGAATGAGTCAATTTCATTTTCCTACAAGAGCGTATGGAAGTAATGTTTTTATTTATTTTATTAGTAAACCTATTAGATAGGTAGGTACTTCGCGCCATCGATGTTGACTATCTTGTGTTGTTTGGTTACGGACCGACTACCTATCTCTCGTGAGAAGTATAATGACCTACAACACTTGATGCAGTTTTGTGACGAAAATGCCAAACAATTCTTCAAAAAGATTAAGCATTCTTAGACGACCTCAAGAAACAAGAAAATTTCCCGTAAACTTTTTATTAATTCAACTTTTTTGATTATCAATTTTTTTTTTTTTTAACGAGGGTTCGCAACAGCAGAAGTCATATAAACCCCCAGGGTGTCGGTGTTTTTGAAAAAACAACATTTGTAACTATGTCGGGCTCGAATGCAGGGCCGCTGGACTCGAACCCGGGACCTTTCCCTTACAGTGATGAGCGCCGAGTCAAAGACTAAACCTTGCTGCCACCGACGCCCCTACCTTTTTGGATTACCTGATTTTGAATTCCTACTTTTTTACCCAGTTTTTATTAACATTCTTTTCTTTTTTAAGCTATTTTAGCTTGAAGTTTTTCGAAAAATATAATCTTGAATTTTATCCTTCAAAAATCAATGAATTATTTTTTCTAACCTCATTTCGCAAAGTTATGTTTGTGCTAATACTGGTACATACAACATGTTTATATGATTGAAAAGTAGTTAGAGAGAAACTAGCAATGTATGGAGATATTTAGATTTGATTTTTAGATTTGAATTCAAACAAAAATTTTGATTTAGGGTTTTGTAGAGGTGCTAAAACGAAATTTCATATTAATTTCACGAAAAAAAATTATGACCTAGTTTACTTGAAAAATATTTGGTTTTTAGAAAGTTTTTGACAGCTTTTAATTTTTTTTTATTATAATCTACATAAAATAGCCGTAAAATGATACATTCACATAGTTGGTTTGATCATGTAGAACAGCGAAATTAAAAAATAATAATAATAATAACAAAAAAATAAAAAAATAAAAAAGACGAAACCAAGATCTATTCACAAGAAGTCGCGGACCCTCTAATCTGCTCCGTCCCCTTGTAAGACTTTAAATCTTTATTGTAGTAAAAGCCATCAATAATACTAGATGTTTAATATAATTAAACAATAAAATGAATCTAAAAATTTGAGTTCTTACTCTAAATCATTGTGGGGACTTTAAGAGACGACATGAACAGGATGTATGAGTTTAACCAAAAATTCCGAATATATCTGGGTACCAAAAAAGAAAGGGAAAGAAAGGGAAATAACTCCTTTAAAAATGGCACCATCCTTTGGTACACAGATGGATCTAAAACACTGGAAGGTACGGGGGCAGGAATATTTGGACCCGGAACCAAATACTCAGAACCCATGGGAAAACACACCAGTATCTTCCAAGTTGAGATTCATGCAATTGAAAGATGTACCCAATTCAATCTAAGTAAAGGGTACAAAAACAAGGATATAGCTATCATGTTAGAGAGCCAAGCAGCCATCAAAGCACTAAGCTCAAGTATCATTAGTTCAAGGATGGTGCTGAACTGCAAAACCAAATTAAACATATTAGGTATGCAGAATAAAGTCAGCCTCTGCTGTGTCTCAGGACACATGGGAGAAGAAGGCAACTAGAAAGCGGACACCCTTGCGAGGAAAGGGGCTGCCACACCGGTGATAGGACCCGAACCCTTCTGTGGCATAGGAATCCACACTATTAACGAATATCTCAGACCGAAGGACAAGAAGAAAATGAAGGAACAATGAAATTCACTAATTGGACAGAAACAATCCAAGAATCTTTTAACCAATTTTGGTAAGAAAGAAATCACAGAATGTGTCAAAGGAAGCAGGAACAGACTGCGAATCCTAACAGGATTCCTAACAGGACACTGCAGATTAAATAGACAATTAAAGAAAATTGGAACAATCCAAGGTGGTACATGTAGATTCTGCAAGGAGGCAGAAGAGACACCAACACATTATTTACTAACAAACTGCGGAGCTACATTAGCCCGCAGGAGGAAACGTTTTGGGATGTATAATGTGACCATAGAAGAGCTTCAACCACTGAAACCGGGCCTATTAATCAAGTTTCTTGATGAAATAGGACTCACCGATGTGCGTTAGGCAGAGAAAGGGGGATACAATAGCTCTTAAAGGGCGCAGTATACCATACCCTGAAAAAATTACATCTACATCTACATCTACATCTTATGGGGACTTTGATTGAATATAAAAAATTTTTTTTTTGCATTGTACAAATTCACTTCTTTCCACATCCTACATGTATTTGTTAAATTTAAATAATACTTGTAAATCCCAAGCCCTGAAGATGATCTCAATAAAGATCGAAACGTTGGCATGATAAAGAAAATATTTTTCTAAATCCTATATCACACCAGACCGCATCTCACGATCTCCAAATAATCATTAACTAACGGTCACTAAACACCACACATTAAAAGATAAAGAAATAAATTTAAGACGATTGAGATAAACTTAAAAAAACCTTTTTTGCACAATCGTTAAGTAAATTTACGTTAACCTACATCACACCAGACCGCACCTCACGATTTCTGAATTATCATTATGGGAACAGAATATACAAATGAATATAATAAATACAAATGAACTCTCCATTCGTAGCGGGACGTGGTGATGTCTGTGAAAAAACCCAGTTACTACGGACAATTAACAGATAAATACAGGTGTCTGGTTTTTTAGTTTTATGTATATTTGTAGTAATAGTTTATCGTATCTCTTTAAATGTTTTTGAGTTTTGGTGACCATACTCTTAGAACCCCTGGTATGACGTATGCGTAGAAGGCCTTGAGACAGCATGCACTACGACTTATCACAGTGAAGTCTTAGCATAAACTTATACAGATTAATCCTCAAATCATGTTTGCTCAGCAAAGGTTTGCTGATTTGTTGTTTCTCTTCTGTTAAATAGGTCTTGGTCAACTTATTTCAGGATCGGCATGAGTGTTCGGACACCGTCGGATTTCTTGACCCAGTACAAATCCATATCGAACAAGCTTAAAAAGTAAGTCGACGTCCTTTCTATTGTAAGTGATTTTGATTAGATCCCTGTTAAGGCTCATAAATGTGATATTAACCGGAGAGGGGAATTGTGATAAACTCTGTTAGCCCTTCCAATCCTCCCACTTTGTTCTGCTGACGCGACAAGTCTGCCAAGCCCGATGGAGTTTTCGCACCTGCAACACCCTGTATCTGAGATCACAAATTATTTGAGGAATATTAAATTTGAAAACTTTTACAGGAAATTCCTGAGGAAGCCGAATGCCTCTGAACCCAGCGATCAATTTGGTAAGTTAGACTAAAATCCATACAACTAAAGTCCATTATACAGGGTGACTGGCGATAAGTGTCGCAAATTTCAGGAGGTATTTCTCCTCGCCATATGCCACAAAAAACTTCTTATAAATCCCTGTCCAAATCTCAACGATAAAGAAGTAATTTAAGGTTTTGGGTTTTTTTTTCGACTTAGGTCCACTAAATTGCTTATAAACTTAAGAATTACTGACTGTAGAAAAATCTGGTTTGCGCCACCTGAAAGAACGTTAAATTTGCTGTAAGAAAAGTTATTTACATTGCAAAATTCATGGAAAAGTTCTGTATGGAAAATTCAGAAAAAACAAAAATGTTGAAATTTAGAATTTGTTGAAAATGTTGGATCAGTAACTGTTAAAAAGCTCCTGGAGCTTTGCAAATTCCCTTAAAAGTTCTTCATTCCATTAGCTTCCAGCGGTATACCCAACTTTTGAATTGCGCTAATGGAAGGCCCAAAAAGTTTGCATTTTGTTGAAAAACTTCGAAATCGATTAAGGAGGGGCACACCCAATTTTTGTGGAAATCTGTCTGGCTCTTGAGTTTCGTGTCAGTTCTTTATAGTTCGATTTCAGTGGGTATACCGCTGGAAGCTACTGGAATGGGGAACTTTTAAGGGAATTTGCAAAACACCAGGAGTTTGTATTTATTAACAGTTATCAATCCAACATTTTCAAAAAATTCCAAATTTCAACATTTTTGTTTTTTCTGAATTTTTCATGCAGAACTTTTCCATCAATTTTGCAATGTAAATAACTTTTCTTGATAGATTTTTCTGCAGTCAGTAATTCTAAAGTTTATAAGCAATTTAGTGGACCTAAGTCGAAAAAAGAAGAGAAAAAAACCTGAACTTACTTTTTTACTGAGATTTGGACAGGGGTTTATAGGAAGTTTTTTGTTGCATGTGGTGGTAGAAACACCTGAAATTTTCAACACATTCACCCTGTATATAATATTTATTATTATTTCATTTACAACCAGTATTATACAAATATATCGATGCCTTTAATATTGTTCCAATAGCAAAGGTGACACTAATTTTTACTATTCTGTTTAATTTTGCTAAAATATTGTGTTTCTTATTTTAATTTTTTCTTAATTTAAGTTAATCATATGGTTTACAGCATCGCTTGCTGCACAATGTGAGAGATTCGACCTTCCGCAGTATGCTGCATTGAGTTGGTTGGCCGTAGCCAAGTGTGAATCTTCACTCGAGCACCCGAACGAGGAAGCGACCGCTCTAGTCAAAGCAGGACGGCTTTTCCTCCAGGCCGACAGCAGAAACATAATCGGCTGTGATGAACACTTACAGGTTGTGATGTTAACTTTGTAAAAGTCCGATTTTCAAATAAACGTTTTAAAGGGTGCGGTCAGCTGCTTACGACAGGCTGAGAAGCTCTGGGGACCCGACAATGCCTTGTCAGTTTCACTCTGCCTGGAAATGGGCGAAACGCTGAGAAAATCATCGCCGCACATTGCGATTATGTATTTGAGCAGAGCGTGTGACCTCTTACAACATTCGCCTCCGATGTTGCTCAATGCACAAGGAAAGCTCGCCTCGGTCAAAATTTCTGCCGGTAAGTTCAGGCTTTTTTAAGATTGCACAGTTTGAAAAATATAGAAATCTTTTTGTATTATTAAATTCAAGGTGATTATCATGGAGCTTTGTCGGTTTTCACTGATATGGTTGGAACAGTACAAAAAATTACTTTGTCCCCGTTTGGAGTTTACACCGATGTTCTAGTCAGGTCTGTATTTTCATATTTTTCAATGTAATATAATATTCATGGTGAGTATTTGTGAGCTATTCTATGAACACTTATTGAACTGGCACTTGGTTTGTTATTGGGTACATCTTCACTCATGGTTTTTTGTTTACATTACTCAAATGTGCAGCATCTTCAGTGAGGAGAAGTTTGAGCTTTGAGAAGTTAGTTGTTTCTTAGTCCTAGCTAATGCCTGAGCCTGAACTTTCAAATTAAGCAGTTACTTTGCAGATAGCAATATTATCCATCAAGTCTGATCAGTTTATATACCAATGATGGAAAATAAATTTAAATCATGTTTTATATGAAATATTTTTTTTTTTAATACTAGCAATAATTTTGTGTTTGTTTATTGAATATTGTCAAAAAAGTTAAAAAAATTAAAGTAAAAAATTTTATCGAAAAATTCCCTAAGGAAACATTGAAGAAAATATTCAATTCATTACAGAGTGTTTCCTCCTCTTGCGTTGATCACCACTTGCATTTGATGTGGCATTGATTTTATGAAGTTTTGTGGAATATTTTCATATTCCTCCAACAGAGCCATTCTTAATAACTACAAATTTTCTGGCATCGCTTTTTATCCACTTTGACAACTCATCCCAAATAGGGTTTAAGTCAGGAGTACATCTACTCCAAACATTTAATTAAAGCCCATTACAAGTAGTCAAAAACAATTTTAGCTGAATGGGGCCTTGCATTGTCATGCATAAAAATAAAACGCCAATCAGTTGCACATTAGGAACCACTTCTTTAGACAACACATCTTCATGCAGCTGTTGGTGAATCCTTGATGAAGATCAAGTTCGTGTGACCTTCCATAAAAATGACTGCCCAAACCATAACACCACCACCTCCATCGCTTCTCTGGAGAGGAAATGTTTCAGGGATGTATGGCTATCCTATTCTTCTCAGACCTTTCTTGGCCTTCAGAAGACCTCAAACCAACCTTGACTTATCTGAAAACAATATTTTAAGTTTTTTTAATCCAATCTTGCTCATACCAATTAAAAAAACAAAACTTAACCAAGCTGTTCTGTGCCGAGACGTTCTTGACCCGTTACAGGCTTTCTCTCATGTAATCCAGCTACAGAAAGTCTTATGGTGCATAAACTGACATTAATATTTCTAACTTGTTGAAGTCTGCTTTATCTCAACTGGGTAGAATGTCAATTACAGAGTACATTGTACAGAGTACAACAATAAAACTATCATCTCTCTGAGGTGTGACGCGGTGACCTGATACATGCCTTCTTGAGTAACCTCCAGAGCCTTGGTAGGGATGGAATTTGGACAGTTGTTCCGGGTATGTTAACCCTGGCATTATTGGCACCCTGGCTGTTTGACTTCTTTCATCTTTCGACAATGCTATGATTCCAATTCAATCTCTAGCACTTAAAACTATCACTCACAGTTGAACTGTACAACTTAAAAAATCAAACCGCCAGAATGTTAGAAAGAAGCTTACGGAAAAACCAACAAAGAAGGGATTTACTATTCAAAGATTTATTTATAAAATCCAAGTGTAAACAACAAATGGGATATTTTATCTGTGGCCACATTTTTGCCTCTGAGTGAAATATCATTATACTATAAATTTTCATAATTTATATATTTTTTATTTTTTAAAGATGAGAAATTTAAACTCAATATTGTCATAGTATAAATGTTGTTAATTTATAATTTTTTTCCCTTTAAAGATGTGAAATTTCGAGAGTTCTCCTTATACTACTTTTGAGGCCAACGCCTCAGACAATATCACCAGAATTAGCCAAATTAGTCGAGAAGTATACATGGGTTAGTGCACCGGATCAAAAAACAAGTAATTTTTTGTTAACAATTTTTATAATATTATTTTATTAAAAATGATTATTTCTACACTTCAGAATCGTTATTAAGCGAAGAGCTGTTTTTCCTTTTACAATCTCTTGTCATGGCATGCCAGTGCCAGGAACTGGACGCTATTATCGAACTGGAAAGCGATCTCTGGAAATATTTCTGCAACGAGCAAAAAGAGCTACTCGAGTGCATTGTCGAGGAAATGAACAATTCAGAAAAATGAGACAATTCCGTGCCTGTGATAGGAGAATTTGTATATTATTCAAAGCCGATTTTAATCTTTCTATTTTCTCAATAGCGTATAACAAAATGTAATCGAAGCACAAATAAACCATTCAGTTCTTTTTGATATAATTTTGATGAAGACAATTTTAGCAAATATTGCACTTGTATTATGGTCTGAGTCTATTTTGTAAATGAAGTACCTGAATGTATAAATTAATAAATCTTTTATAAAGTTTGTATTTCATTTATGACGACTGCTTTCCCTTCTCTCTCATCGATAACATAAAATGAATATGAAATAATGTTTTTGAGGGGGTGGTGGAGGATTTTAGGGGGGGGGGGTCACTCTCGTCATCTTGACTCTCAACACGACATGCAAGAATGGCACAATTACACAGAAGACAAACACTTTGAGTGAGTAGAAATATTTTGATTGAATATAAAAAATATATTTTGCATTGTATAAATTCACTTTTTTCCACATCCTAAATGTATTGTTAAATGTAAACAATGTTTGTAAATCCCAGCCCTGAAGATGATCTCAATAAAGATCGAAACGTTGGCTCGATAAAGAAAATGTTTTTCTAAAACCTACAACACACCAGACCGCATCTCACGATCTCCAAATAATTATGTTCAGAGTTTTGTCTTACGCTGCTTGTTTATGTTTATTTTTCATTTCTTTTTCGTTTACTCCATTGCAATGAACTAAATTAAATTGGCTTAGGACTAGAAAGGGGACGACCGGTTTGGTGTGTCACTGACCAAATTTTTTTGGTGATGCTACACTCCAAAATAACTGGCACGCATCCGCCACTTCTTGTGAATAGGCCCTGGTTTCACCAAAACAATATGAGAGTTGAAATTTTCCGTTTTTTAATATTTTCATTTAGCCATTCTACTTGGTCGAATCAACTGTGCGAATATATCATTTTACTGAATTTTTTTAATGTAGATTGCAATAAAAATATAGTAGAAAAAGCTATCAAATTTTATCAATAAACGAAAACTTTCTTAAAAACAAATATTTTTCAAGTAAGCAGGTCATAAATTTTTTCGTGAAACTTATATGAAATTTGGTTTTAGCACCTTTAGAAATTCCTAAATATTGCGTTGGTGCAAAATTAATGCAAGTTTCGAAAATTTGTTTTATTTTCGCACGTGCTTGTCAGGTAAAAAAGCTAAATCTTCAAATCTAATTTATGAATTATAATACATACTTTTAACTGTTATCTTTTATACAAAACATTTTAGTTTATATTGAATTTTATAAGAGTGAGGACCTGCGAAATTAAATATGTCCAAACTAGATTTTCGTCAAATTTATTTTTATGAATTTAAACTTGGGAGAAGTGCGACCCAACCGCGCGTAGCATCAATACTATCAATACTCGGTGGACGGGAATCATTAGCGAATGCACGGTGCAGCTATGGTTTCAGGGATTTCGTCTTGGAGATCTCGATCACGAAGGCAGGGAAGGTGGCGGTAGGCCTTCCGTTGTGGTGCCTTCACGTAGGACAACATGGGAAATTGCTGAAGAACTTAGTATCGACCATCTGGAGCAAATTGGTGAGTAAATCTCAACAAGTAGGACCGCACGAACTAACCGAAGCCCAAAGAAATCGGTGCTTTGAAATTTGCACGTATCTTCTGTTGCGCCATCAAAATGATACATTTTTCTCTCGAATCATCACGTGCGATGAGAAATAGATTTTGTACGATACAGGAGGCGTACGGGTCAGTGGTTGGACAAGGATGAAGCGCCAAAATACTTCCAGCAACCAAATCTGCACTCAAAAAAGTTAAGATGACTGTTTGGTGGTGTATTGTTCGGGTTGTTCACTACAATTTTTTAAATAAAGATGAAACTATCACGGCAAATAAATATTGCCAAGAAATTGACAAAATGCATGGGAAACCGCAACATCTTTGTCCAGCTCGGTAAACTGTAAGTGGCCGATTCGTCTTCACAATAACGACAGGCCACATGTCACAATGCCAACCCTGCGGAAACTTCAGGACTTAGGATATGAAACATTACCGCACCCTCCACATTCACTCGACCTCCCGAATATAAACTTCCACTTTTTTAGACATTTTGTTCACTTCTTGAAAGATACAGTTTTTAGAGAAGGCGGAGAAGCCGAAAACGTTCAAGACTTTATTGTGAGTTGAAATAAATATTTTTATATCAGAGAATTAAAAGCGCTTATTACACTTTGGCAAAGAAGTAGAGATTGTTATGGAAAATATTTCGAATGGATTTTCTTTATTTTATAAAAATTAAAAATAATTTTGACTGCCTTTTCAACATCTGCATTATTTTTGCACCAGCTCAATATAATGTTTTCCGATTTTTGAGGATGCGTCATCGGAATTGAATTTTGATTGAAAAGGTTGTAAATCAAAAATGGCTAAAAGGATTTTGACGTAAAAGGGGCCATTTGAAAGAAGAGGAAAGTAGCTTTTTAATGACGTATATACCATTAAAATATTTTATATAAGAAAATATTTTATAAACNGATTGAAAAGGTTGTAAATCAAAAATGGCTAAAAGGATTGTGACGTAAAAGGGGCCATTTGAAAGAAGAGGAACGTAGTTTTTTAATGACGAAATATATACCATTAAAATATTTATATAAGAAAATGCACAAAATTATTTGTCAGAAATGAACCTCGTTGGATGGAAATAATAGTCCGATTTTAATGAAATTGTATTGGTGTTCAAAATGGTGGATAGCCAGTGTTATAGAATTTTGTTTTTTTTTGCAATCATAGATATTTTGCTGTACTCTCTTATCCAGATGTTGGGAGTAATTCCGATGTAAGTTGCCACTATTTAACTATTGATTTTGTAAATTACATCAGACTTATTTGTTACTGATGTGGGATCTTTAATTTTGGAAAAAAGTGTGTCAATTGTTTTATAGTTCTTAACTCTAAACATAATTTCACTAATTTCGTGGTCCGCTTGACTAATTAATTGTAATGTATTGTAATATATAGTAGCGGGATTCGAACCGACTGAAAAATGTCAAAAAGGAGGGAAAATTCAAAAGGTGGGGTTGAGATGAGAAGTTGGTGTCCAAGTGGATCGAGGTCACAATAGCTCAAGTGGTAGAGCAGCGGCGTATCAAGCCGAAGATCGTGGGTTCGAATCCCGCTCGTGCCATTGACTGTTTTATCCCAACTAAAAAACCTTAATTATAAACATAATTATAAACAATTTTACTGGAACATAGAAAGATCAATTTTTATGCTGATGTCTGCTTAGAGATATTTTTTGTTGTTAATTTGTGAGGTTTAAGTGTCCGCTCTGTTTGCTCAACATTATTTAATTAAGAAAGCATTTAATGAAATTTATACCAAGATTTTTTTTGCAGTTATTAATCCACTAGATGGTTTTAATAGGAGTTTGTTTGAAATCCTCTTTCCCCTGTTGTTTGTTTTCTTCCCGAATGACCCGAGTTGAATAGGGAGCCGTGTTAAATCATTTCAACATCCCTTTTAAAAATAAGATATTCCGTCCAGTAAACAACTTAGGGGGTGAAGAATAGAAAAATTCAACGCGGGTAAGGAGATTGCCGAATTTTATATTTATAAAGCGCGGTCGAAGACAAAATGTTCGTCTACTTGAACGACTTCGTCGAAGGCAAAGAGTGGAAGGAGCCGTTCGTCCACTCTATGGACATAATACGAACTGGGAATACTGCGCTATTTATGTGGCCCATAGGCAATATCTTCGCACAAACTCCCAGCAATGAGTTCACCCTAAGGCTCCAAGGATTCATAATAACAGAATTCAGAGGTTTTCGACCAAACAGCCTGTCCTTTGCCGAGCCCCTTATCAAATATTAGTGATGAGAAAAGAACAAATTTTTTAAATCTTTTTTATTTATTTTATAATAACGCATACTTTCTTTTGGTCATGGAGCTAACACCGAAATTAAAACACTGTTTATAATTGAAGACGCTGACTTTTTTTATCTCAACCAAAACCTTCCATAAAAAGAATAATTAATTGAAAGAAGTAACTTGGTCAAGTGACCACAAAAAGATAAATGGATTAATTTATAAGTAAAAAGAGGTACCACTTCACTAATAGCTCCCCGTGGCTACTTCATAAGTCGCTGTGGAATCGGATCCTGATTTCATGACATTTGAAAATGGCAAAAAGAGGGAGAATTTGAAAGGTTGCAGGTTGAGATGGAGAGTTGGTGTACGAGTGGATCGAATTCGGGATAGCTCAAGTAGTAGAGGAGCGGCGTATTTAGCCGAAGGTCGTGGGTTCGAAACTGCTCGTGGCACTAGCTTTTCCATTTCAACCAAAACCTTACATAAAAAGATAAATTAATNTCCGAGAGGATCGAAATCACGATAGTTCAAGTGGTAGAGCAGCGGCGTATTTAACCGAAGGTCGTGGGTTCGAATCCCGCTCGTGACACTGACTTTTTTTCAACCAAGACCTTCCATAAAAAGAATAATTGAAAGAACTTGGTCAATTGACCACTAAAACATAAATGGATTGGATTTAAATTTGCGCCATGATTTCGAATATTATTGATGATCATAGTACCGTGACTTACCTTAAAAATATATGCATTAATATAATTACATTAAGAATGTGAAGAAACGCCCACGACTCTTCGCCAGAGCTTAATAATAGAAAAAGTTACGTGTTGTTAGAGGCTAACGATTTTAGTAGACAATGATTCTTTCCTGGCATACTGCCTTTGAAGCAAGAGCCATTTTCTGCCCAGCCAGGAAACTAAAATCCAGGGCATGATACGGAAAAACACGCAATTAGAGAAAAAAATAAAAAATAGCAAATAATTAGGCAAAAAATGTACATTATTACTTATTTAAAATGAATTATTTTTAATAAACCCTTTTCACGAGGAGAAAATCAAAATTAGATCAATAGTGATGTTGAACTTTTCCTCTGATCGACCTTGAACAATTGGAAAGATTTTTTTAGCCTCCTCCTATAAACATTTGTCCTATCAATTGTAATCTCTGTTTATATTGCATCTAACAATAGTTCAGCCGAAAACAAACCCATTGTCGGACCCATTCAACACAAGAATATTTTTTAAACATTAACACTCCACAGTTAGTTCTTGGCGTTTCTTTGAATTTCGTTGCTTTAATTAAAAACTAAAATAAAATCACAAAAAGGTTGGGTTTCCACGGAAAGAGAAAGTATTTATTTTATTTGTGAATTTCTCTAAGATTTTAATATAACGACACAAACGGTTTAGCATTAAACGTTATTTACAGCATCTATTAGGTTTCACGATCCGATTGACCAAATAAATTCTTTTCAATTAATTAACCTTTAATTAAGGTTTTGGTTGAAATAAAAAATTGTGGGTTCCAATCTCGCTCGTGACAATGACTTTTTTATCTCAACCAAAACCTTAATGAAAGGTTATTTATAGCATGGTAAGCTAATTACAAACGTAAAAATCAACCAAATAAAAATAGGATTCATCATAATATTTGTAAAGCAATTTCAACTGTTTGTTTAAGAGCGGAGAACCAAAAAAGTACTTGGGGTTTGGGATATTCAGGGCCGATGAAGATTCGAACCATGGACCCTTCAACTGATAGAGTTGTCGTTTCAGAGTCTAACCATTCAGCAACATTTGAGCACTACCTTTTTTTAAATCATTCTTGGATAACATTAGGTGAAGGTTTTTGCTTATTAAGTCAATTAAAAAAAAATATAAGGCAATAAAGCTATATAACAAAGCTAAACCTTTTAAAGATAATAAAATGAAAAATGAGTAATTAAACGCTCAAAAGAATTTTATTACATTTTTTCAGGACTTCTTTTTGTTCGGTATTCAGTAGAAAGGTATGGATTATTAATTAATTATATAATTATTTATTTCAACAAAATGATAGATTTGAATAAATCATAGNTTAAGAACAAAAAATACCTACAAATGGTAATTAATAATATTACAAATAAAAGGGGGAAGTAGGAAAGTGTACGCAATAAGGAGAGAAAGAAAACAGAGATAGAGAGGGAGATAGAGTGAGAAAAAAGTGAAGAGAGATAGAGAGAGAGAGAGAGAGAGAGAGAGTAAGGGAGAGAAGAGAGAGAAATAATAAAACGAATAAGAAGTAATGAAACAATTCTGTAGCGTTAGTTAAGAATGGTTGCCTAGCAACCCTTTCAGTATCTCTGTTTAAGTCGATTTTAATCGATTATCTTGGTACAATCCTAAGTAACGAACTTGGCTTGTCGTCGGTATAGTTATACTTTTGACGTTGACTGCTGGAAAGGTTTTTTTTTGTTTATGGTTAGAGTTTTCGTTGAACTTGATTCTCGCCATGGTATCAGGCAGCGGAGATGTATTGGTAAGTTATGGCAGAATCAGCTTAAGGAGTAAAGATAGCTATGTAATCGGCGAATACGAGGAGTGGTGCCACTATAGGAACACTACACCCATCAAATAATTGTCGATCTTTGTTTATATAAGAAATAATAAAAGCAGTTTTGATGATGAGGTAATTGGAAGTAGGAGGTATTTTGTTAAGTTAAAATAGATTAGGTCAACTGCTTGACATGTGACCTATCTTATACGTACTACATCAATTTAAGTAAGGTAGCGATGGTGTGTGCAACGCGATGGACTTGGTGTAGTGATAAGTTCAGAACTGGGTCAGGAATAAGGTTTAAGGGGAAATCCATAAAATATAGTTATTAAACAAATGGAATAACAAGTACAACATTTAAAAATGTCAAGAGTTAAAAACAACACGTTGACACCGGCTGGAAATGCGTTACCAAAAAAAAATAACATGAATCCAATTGTGTATTTATTGTACCAAAAATATATTTAAAAAACAAATGAGAAAATAAAACGAGAGAAGCTAACAAAATATAATTACAGCGTATTTAATTTCCCTCAGGGGCAGTTGATGCATGCAAATTTCTGGGCGAATCCCACACAACCTCTCAAGCTTGAAAAATCATGCCGAACGCATAAAACAATCCAGAAACCTAAAACAGGCCACAACAGTACATGATGCATAAAACGTAAGTACGGACAGTAAAAGGACGCGACCCTTGCTCAGACAGCTTCTAGAAGGTAGTAAATCCTCAAAAGTAGTAGATATTCGGACGCGAAAGGGCCGACGACAACAGCCTTCAAATAAAAGATTCCTAGATTTCGGAATATCAAATAAGAGTCCACATAATAGAAAAGAACGTATAAGGAAAAGGGTATTCGATGGTTTGGGACCCCTGCCCCAGCCAAGAATAAATACATGTATTTTTTGATATCATGGTTTTTCTATTACATATTTAAAAGTATTTAGAAAAAGAGGAAAAGAAAAAAATTGATCAAAATAATTTATACGATGCAATCTTTTCAGTACATTTATTTTCCATAATTGACCAGGCCCTGATGTATAGATAAGTTTGAAAATATGATAAAAAAAGAGTAAAAATCGCCTACTGTTCTAATTAGTCAATCATAACTGGCAGGAGGACAGGAATTAGAAGGATTAAAAGGTGAGAAAGACGAGAAAAGAAAAGCAAAGAGAGAGAGGACAGGCAATGACCGATTAGTTTGCCGGCCCAGACTCGTTTCTACACGCTCTCTGTTAGGAGCCTCAATCACTCAAAAGTTTGTGTCAACCTCTCATGGCCTATCCTCATTCGGGTGAAGGCGATCTTTCTTCCATGCTTCATATCCTCTGAAGGCCATCCATCGTGACGGTGCTCTCTGCCGATACGACGCAGTGATGCTGCTTTTTCTTATTAATCATTATTTTTAGAATCAGAGCTAGGTGGAATTGGTCAGGGACGTCCCGACCGCCTTAGTCGCACCGCATAACAAAATATATTTACATTTTTTTTTTGTTTATAAAAAATCATGGATATGGTCAGTTAGAAAGGAAATTGTCAGTTCCTTCCTCAAATTTTCGGGTAATTCTTCCTCGGGATTAGTAAACTATTTTATTAATTTACAAGGTAAACAATTATGAACATTTTTTCAAAATTACAAAAACATTCTTCTGTTTGACATCGTAATGCTGAAATAAACAACTCTCCTTGGACAAACATGTAGTAAAAGTTAGATTTTATTAGCCGTGTGTCAATTTTGGGAAACCACCACTGTTGGGCAAAATCAGAAGGGGAAAAACCGAAAACAAAGAAGATCAAGTTCTAAAAATATAGCTTTGAATATAACGAGCGTTGCCCCGCTCCATTAACGATATTCGAGAGGCTACTTCCTCTATGCTTCAGACAAATAGCTATTTATAGGATTTTTATATTTAACGGCAGTTTTAAAAAATGTATAATGCTGTTCAATAAAAGTCTTTATTCGACGATATTTCAGCCAATAAATACGAAAAACTTACGATGTTACATTACATAAGATACATCGTTCTGAATGGGCAATCCAGAGAAACTGCGTAATAAGTTTGCTTTTTAAAGATTTTCGACTTCTCGTTATAGGATAAACTTCTAATACATTCCCAAGTATTTTCCACTTTATGCGAAAATTAGTGCTACAAGTTCGGACGGTGCATGTGGTATATAAGCGAAAATTATCGTGCCTAGGGAGGGACATTTCCGTTCCCGAGAACTCATCGTCAACAAGACAAGAGGATCTTTAGCGTCCGCACCTGGCCTTTTCGGCCTTATCGGATGTTTTGATTCTCAAGATTAGAGCTGACGCACCTCTGTACGACGGAATAATGTTACCGCTGCAGCATTGGTGCAGAGGCACCCCAGCCCCTAAGGACCAAGATAACCTCGCTCTCCGCTTGTCCACTCCGAATGGTCGGGCCCGCATTGTGCATCGGGTCGTATGCCGCACGCAAAGGGCTAACAGGCCGAAATACATCAGCCTGTTCTCCCGCGTACTCCGTAGATAGAGAAGGCCACGCTATCTCCCTGAGTATAGGGGCTCCCCTAGCGTAGAAACTTCCGGGAACGCCCCGGCAGCGGTTTAGTTTAAAGTGGAATTACTAACCACACCCTAAATGAGCGCAACCTACGGTAAAAAGTCTCTTATCGAGCTCAGCCTACACCTGCCATGCTCATTCGAGGGACGCCATAGGCTCAGCCTAGGTGGTCCGATCCTTCGCTTCCCCAAGGGTATCACGCCGGTCATACGCACAACAATGCAAAGTATACTCGAGTCAGAGAAACCGATTCACTACCCGTTTCCGTTCGCTTAATCACGCATTCGAGGGACTATGCAGCATAATCATCGCGTCCTCACCGCTTACACGCTGTCGTCCGGTCGCAACGTCTCCCGTGAGGCCGGCGGTAATAACGCTGGCCATACGCAAGCTTCACGAAGACAGCCTCTGACTAAGTTCCCGCCAGGGGCGTCACCACGTACCACCACGAAACCGTTCCCAGTGTAACTAGGGCTGATTTTGGAACTTTTTAGTTAACCCGTGGTACAGATAGCCATACACCCTCCCCCGTCTATGCAGACAGGATCTAGTGCACTGGTCCTCGTGTGACTCTGCTAAGGCACCCGCCGCCCATGCCGACCTTAGGTCGACACGAGTATAGCTTGTGCTTTAGAGAGGTTGCCACGCCCTCTGGGCTCCACCTTTATTTTATGCCCGGATACCCCCCTTGCAACCAAGGGTTGGGAGGGGCCACAGGATAGAATGAAGGAACTTGGATTGAGGAAAAGGACCGTGTATGAGAACACGAGGTGAGCCGTTTCGGGGTCTCGATTCTCAAACCACACTATACCACCCGTTGTCGCCGTAGTTCCAAACTTAGTGGGCCACGATTCCCAGAGTGGGTGCCTAGGGAGGGGCAATAAAAGATTAGTGCGTGGACGTAATGTTTAAGGCGTTGACACGGCGCTCATCATTGTAAGCTAAAGTTTCGGGGTTCGAATCTAGCAGCCCTGAATTTTTATCGAAATATATACAATGTTTTTCTACGTAGGGTTCCAGTCTTCGTAGAGGTCATTAGACTGGTGAAAGAAAGAAGGCTAAATGCTGGGTTTACCGACCTTTAGGCACTAGAAAAGTAAAACAATACCTCGCTTAAAATCCATATGACTAGAAGTCCAACTATTTTTTCTTCTGACTTGAAATTTCTTACAGGCACTTTTGTGATCACAGAGAATATATTTAAAACTAAAATTACAGCTATGTACAGAAACTATGTACAAAGGATTGAAATTAATGAGAGAGAGCGACGAACCCCGTCGCCTCCGGTTGGACTGCTATGATTAGTGAAGGTTACCAAGCCATGTGTGCTTTCAATTGTGCGCACTGTAACGGTCGCCACCTTTTTCCGTTTTTTGTAAACTTCTATCAATCCCGCAAATGTTGAGATGGAACCTAGTCTGTCACTCTGCAAGTTGCAGGCGTTCTGTGTTAATATGTACCTTTTCCAATAGAAGCCTCCTCTCAAAAACAACTTCTCGACCCAAAACTTTCGGGGAGTCCAGTTTGCAAAAAGGGCCGTTTTCTATTGTATGAATGGACAATCATGTGGCATTCTTTTTATGCACGCAATCTACTCTGTGTTGGTTCATTCTAAAATTGATTTTTTGCTTTGTTTGACCCACATATTGAACCCTGCGACCACCACAGGATACCCTAAACCACATTAGACTGGGAGCCAATAGGCTCTTTAGACTTTAATTGGCTCCCAGTCTAATGTGGTTTATGGGGTGTCCTGTAGTTGTTGCAGCGATTGGAATCCTACATAGATTATCTGCAGGTCGATCAGCAAACATCATATCTTCAATTTTTTTCTACACTAACACCAAGGTTCTGCAGTTGCGAAGCCCCTAAAAAAATGTGACCATCCCGGCGCGGATAAAGCACTAAAACTCATTAATCGACGTCATCAGAAAAGACTAAATTCACACAACTGTTGCTACAAGAGAAATATTCTTAGATCAAAGACGCAGAACTCTCACACCTTAATGACAGAAAGCCTTCAAAAATAGAAACTTAACAGATATCATCAAATCTTTAATTGACGAACACATTGTTAATTAACAAGGCATTACTTCTATCTACCTGGATCTTCAGAATAGAACTCCAGAGCTCAACCAAACTCGTCCAAAGAAATTTGACCACTGCCTACTTAAATTCTTCTTAGAGTGACCAATTCTCTTAGTACGTATCCAGTTTTCCTCTCCACCCCAATCTCAAAATTCATTTTGTTGTAAATTCCTCCTCTCACTGTGAACTGAGTCATATAAAATTGTACGGGATCATCAAAGATTGCACCTTGCCCAAGGGTCATTTTGTGTATCGAAGGGTTCAGTAAAGGACCTCCACCTCCTCAAGGGATAGGATTCCGCATCTATTCAAAGCCAAGCATATCTGCACTTATACTTTTAAGCGCACTTTAGTAGAAACAATCGCTGCTCCACTCTGAGAACGATTGAACATTGTCAATGTGAGGTCTGGCTAAACTCACGCACCTAAAATGGGATCCGAGCCCCAATCGGTCCATCAAGAGCAAGCTACGCTTTGGACGTGCGGACATAGGGCAAAAATATTGGTTGGTTTGATCGGTTTTAATGATGTTCATCAGTTTTAATGCTATACCAGCATGGTTTCAGATGAACTAGCATTAGGTCTTATAGAGTCCGACTTTTCTAGCGGGCTTGTTTAACTACTTAAACACGTTTCATCTTTGCGCCATTTTCAGCAAGGAACTGAATGACAAACCCTAATGAAAAACGACCGAATTAGTGACTCAATGCCGGTTCTGCAGGGATTCAGGGACTCGCAGACCAACACCCATCATCAACCTAACATGGTTTGTTAATCACGACCGAAATTATGTGACTTTTACTATATTGATCATATATTCGGAATGTGTTTACTAGTCGAAAAAATAGACAATATCTAAGCTTCTGACTATTATTTTTATGAGGTATTACTTGACCGTTTTGACCGGCGTAGGCTGATTGTTAAAATTCGTGTCTTATTGTTAAATAAAAAGAGTGGAATCGGCCAGGACTGTTCCGGTCGTAGAAATGGCATGTCATTTTTATAATTGTCCGGGTTATCAACAGGTCTCTGGATCTTCGGAGATGTATGGGTGGGAATCGATGGGCCCCCTACTCGCGGACCGTGGGAGGCGCATGCCCTCCGAGGGCGCCCCTTCACGCCCGCCGGACCAACCACCTAGTAAACAAACGTCCGAGCCGAGGAAGGACTTCGCTCGCGTTCCATCACCGTTCCAACTGTGTAAAACAACAAGTGTTTCATGATCCAAAGTAATTCGTCCGGCCCACCGGGGACTTCGTTCGGCTGACTCGTACTTGATTCTGGCTCGGCTGTCTCGCTCTTCATCCTTCATTGTCTTTTCCTTGTCAAATGTGAGTAAACTTTTTTTTTCAATCCGCAATAAATACGTGTTATATCATTAGCAGAGGAATCACCAAAAAGAGACAAAATTTACAAAATATAAATATTATACCACACAAAGATCATTCACCACCACAGCAAAAATATTACATTACCATACTCTTTTTTGTATATTAATCATAAATCTGTATATAACACTTTGTTTTTATAAATTAAAAGAATTTATTGATAATCAATGAATATATATCAAAGAAAAGTACAACTCGATCGTTTGTCCAAAAAGACTTACGAGCGTATTTCATCATGACCGGACTTCCAGGATGGCGTTTTTTCCCTTACTTCCCAAATAATAATCTGAAAAAAAATCCAGGGCAAGGTCTTTAAAACGTTTGAATCGCTTTTGTTCACCCAGATGCTATCCTACTTGAGTATTTTTAAAATCGAACCAATCAAAAATAAATTTATTTTAAAAAACTAAAATTTTCCCGGAATTTTCTTCAACCTTTTTTAAATTTACCGTATCGAAAATGTTTAATGGGCTAATTTACATTGTCGGAAAGAAATCGTCGGCCAAGTGTTTCTCCGTTGGCACTTCATCAAAAGGTGGGCTTAAGTAGTCTTCTATTCGATTTTAATAAACTCTCTGAGACAACTTTAGAACAATAAAAAGTTTTTGATTAATTACCTTTTCAACCAGCGATTAACAAATGAAAATCATTAATATTTTAGAAACCATTATTATGTAATACTACAAGTATTCATGAATATTTAAAAAAATAATTTTTAAGGTTAATTAAAATTATTGAAAGTATGTCATAGGTTTGATTAATACCTCAGAACGTCTTTAAAAAGATATAATAATAAAACAATTTATTATGTATTAAATTTATAGAATTACATATTGAGCAGATTCGCGGCATTTTTATTCCAAAGGAGACAATTCTTGGATATTCTTTTCCGTGAACGGCGTAATTTTACAACAGTGGCCTTGCTCTTGCTCCAATATTTTCGTACGCTGTTTTTCCCGTCGTAAAGGCGAAGAATTTAATACTAAAAAAGACCCGTGGATAAAGGGGTCGTAAACACGTTTATGCCCGTGAGTTGTAATGGGTTTATAGTCGAAAAGGATTAATTAAAGAAATACTGTTCGATTAAGACAACGCAAACCCCGGCTGCCAACAGTGCTATTATAAGCAGGCGGATTATTTTCCCCCGTGGATGGTGTGTTGACCTCTGGGTTCGGCCGAAGCTGAGATAAGTTGAGGAGGAAATAGGACGGGGAATTGAATAAGGTGTTTATCGACAAATAGATCAATAATCCATAACGGAATATCCCCTGTAACCAATGATTGAAGGGAGCGGGTTTTTTTTGGATTTCGGCCACCAAAAATTCGTATTTTACACTTACACTGTAAATTATTCAAACGAACTAGCGTTACAGCTAAAAACGTTCTGAAACTATGCACGCCCAAACTCAGAAATTGAAAATAACACAAAAAAATCAATAAATAATAAACAAATTATAGAATAAGTCAAGCAAGTGTAAAATTTAACTTAATTAGGATTTCCCATCCTATATCCTTTTATCTTTTTCTCCTATTTTTCTTTGGTTGTTTTCTAATATCCTTAATATATATATATATATTTTTTTTTTAAATTGGACTTTAAACCAGTTTATTTTTATATTTTTACTCTCAGTTGCTGATACATTTTGGGTCTTCATTTTCTTTCTGTCTCCTAAACAAACTGTCTTTACTTTATGATGGAATAATTTTTATATCACTATTTAAAATAGGTTTGTGAAATTGTCAGGCAGAGACAAAACGTAGAAACACAAACACACACAAAATCAATACTTATAAGAAACTGACGCTCACTTTCACCCAAAAAAAATCATTTCTTTCACACTCATTCACATAAAAAAAACATAAATTCAAAAATAATACATACACATATTTATTTATATAAAGATGTAATTTAGTTTTCCAATCCAAAAGTTGGCATTTTTTGGTAATATTAACTCCAAATCTATTGGTCTAGTACAAAAAATCTTTTTTTTCCTAGTGTATTACATTACGAATTAGTAGCTACAGATAATTCCTTCTAACCAATCTCGACTTTTTTTTGACAGATCAAGTCAAATTGTCAAACCGGATTTAACCTATTTTTCCTATTTTTTCAATAAATGGTCTTAGTTCGAACGAAATAAAATCGAATGATCAGTTGGTCAGAGTAACAGGAAATTTGGCTCCAGGCGTCTGCCTTCAAACCGTTTTTGACAAAACTAGCTAGTTCGGTAGTTACATATATCACAAATTTCGCATAAAATCTCATTGAATAAAATATGAGGAGTCGTTAACTGTATTATTTAAATAAAACGGCTAAAACACATCGGACTAATTACGAATAATTTTTATATCACTTTTTAAAATAGGTTTGTGACAATTGTAAGGCATAGAGAAAATATACAAACACAAGCACACACAAAATCAATACTTATAAAGAAACTAACGCTCATTTCACCCATAAAAAGATCATTTCATTCACACTCATTCACATAATAAAAAAAAATAAAAAATGATACATACACATTTATATTTCTTTCTATTAAAATGTAATTTAGTTTTCCATTCCAAAAGATGGCATTTTTTGGTAATATTGTCTCAAAATCTATTGGTCTAGTGCAAACAATCTTTTTTTCCTAGTGTTTTTTTCTTTTTTTGTGGCAGATCAGGTCAAATTGTCAAACCGGATTTAACCTATTTTCCCGGCTATTTTTAAACAATATGGCCTGTTTTTTGATTGAACTAAAATCGAATGATCAGTTGGACAGAGTAACAGGAAATTTGGCTCCAGGCGTCTGCCGTCAAACCGTTTTTGACAAAACTAACTAGTTAGATAATTACATATATCACAAATTCCGCATAAAATCTCATTGAATAAAATATGATGAATCGTAAACTGTAATATTTAAATAAAATGGCTAAAACACACGAGACTAATTACGAATAATTTTTATATCACTTTTTAAAATAGGTTTGTGAAAATTGTCAGGCAGAGAGAAAAAATACAAACACAAGCACACACAAAATCAATACTTATAAAGAACCTGACGCTCACTTTCGCCCATAAAAAGATATTTTCTTGCACACTCATTCACATAATAAACGGAACATAAATTCAAAAATAAAATATACAGATATATATTCATAGTTCTTTCTATAGAGAAACAATGTAGTTTAGTTTTCCAGTACAAAAGTTGGCATTTTTTGGTAATATTAACTCAAAATCTATTGGTCTAGTACAAACAGTCTTTTCGCTAGTGTGTTACGAATTAGTAGCTACAGATTGAAAACTACTGTGTCGTTAATTATAAGCAATAATAATGTATCGTACCATGACAGATAATTCCATCTAACCATTGTCGATCATATTTTTTTGGCAGATCAGGTCAAATTGTTAATAATTGTCAAACCGGATTTAACCTATTTTCCCGGCTATTTTTCAATAAATGGGCTTAGTTTGATTGGAATAAAATCAAATGATCAGTTGGTCAGAGTAACAGGAAATTTGGCTCCAGGCGTCTGCCTTCAAACCGTTTTTGACAAAACTAGCTAGTTAGATATATCACAAATTTCGCCTAAAATCTCATTGAATAAAATATGATGAGTCGTTAACTGTATTATTTAAATGAAACGGCTAAAACACATCAGACTAATTACGAATAATTTTTATATCACTTTTTAAAATAGGTTTGTGAAATTGTCAGGCAGAGAGAAAACGTAGAAACACAAACACACACAAAATCAATACTTATAAGAAACTGACGTTCACTTACACCCATAAAAAGATCATTTCATTCACATTCATTCACATTTAAAAAAAATTCAAAAATGATATATACACATTTATATTTCTTTCTATAAAGATGGAATTTTGTTTTCCAGTCCAAAAGATGGCATTTTTTTATCTCAAAATCTATTGGTCTAGTGGAACAATCTTTTTTTCCTTGTGTTTTTTTCTTTTTTTGTGGCAGATCAGGTCAAATTGTCAAACTGTATTTAACCTATTTTCTCGGCTATTTTTAAACAAATGGGCCTGTTATTTGATTGAACTAAAATCGAATGATCAGTTGGACAGAGTAACAGGAAATTTGGCTCCAGGCGTCTGCCCTCAAACCGTTTTTGACCTAACGACTAACTAGTTAGATATAGATATATCACAAATTTCGCATAAAAACTCATTGAATATAATATGATGAGACGTTAACTATATTATTTAAATAATATGGCTAAAAGGCAAAGAATACAGTTACTATATATATTTGGTGTACGATTATGTCAATAATACTTGCATGTCTTATTTATTATGTCAATCAATTAATTATTCTTTCTATGTAAGGTTTTGGTTGAGATAAAAAAGTCAGTGTCACGAGCGGGATTCGAACCCACGACCTTCGGCTAAATAGGCCGCTACTCTACCACCTGAGCTATCCTGACTTATTTAGGATAAAAGGTATTGAACTAAGGGGGTTGGAATGAGTGCCCAGAGTTTTTTTTATGGGGGCGTCTGTATCGACTTCTTTCTGTTTCGAGAAGAAATGGGATTCGAAGGTCTGTTGGATAGTAAGTTTAGTGACTGGGAGTTTTGTTAGTGTTATTTCGTAGCGTCGAGACGATGAATCGAGGCCGAGACCGNATATTTTATTACATGTTTTGTAAATTTGTATATTCCAATTTAAGTATTTATCAAAATTAATCCTAAGATTTTGATGCTATTTTCAAAGTTAAGAATATTTTTATTTGCTACTATTTTTGAAAAATTGTTATAATCTATATATAAGTGTTTGAGAGAGAGTAGATAATCCTGCAGTTTGTAGAAGAGAGGGAGAGGGAGAGAGAGAGAGAGAGAGGGAGAGCTGGAAATATAGAGAAATACAGAAAGAGAGACAGCGAGAGAAGAGTGAATGGGAGATTAAGGGAGAAAGAAACAGCATATTTAAATAGAAATCGAGTAGGACCGAAAAATAAAGAAATTAAGAAGGATAGTTAAAAGATAGAGGGAAGGTCGTAATATACATAAATAGATATGTAGATAGAGAAAGGCTGTAACACTTTTCACTTTCACACGTACGAAGTTATTGTTATCGACCAACTTTGCTTACATTCCGGTTGGAGAAATTATTTGGTTTGTAGTCCAATAATTTCATCAATCGGAGTAATTTCACATGCATAAAGTTGGATTTCATGTAGTTAGTTTGATGTTATATATGTAATGAAATGTAAGTTTAAATAAAATATTGATGTTAATGTTTTTTGAATATTAAAAAAAAGAAAACACGTTTAAGTGTTTTTCTTCAAAGAAAAATCACTTGTTTTCACGTTTATTGTTTTATTTATTAAAAAATGTTCGAAACGAATAAAAGCTAATAACAATTAGATTAAATATTCAAGACGTGGCAACGTTGTTTTATATTTTATTTATTTTGTAGTTCTGCTGGAAAAGACAAATTGCCATTGGTCATCCTCATGGGCGACTGCACCTGGATCCTCAGCTTATCGTTAATTAGACATAAATCGAGGCTTAAGAGAATGGAGCAGCACGTTAATTTATTTAGTCAAAAGGTGGAAGAGAGAGGGCACCTGAGACCTAATCAGTCGAACAGAATTGCTGAGAGAATCAAGTTATGATGTAATAGACTGTGGTTAGGGTCTTCCAACGGGGAGAAATGAGCTACTCGAAAATGACAAAACCATTGTCAAAACAGTGTTTAACACTAACTTGATTACCCCTTTCGATCTTACAGGTAGATTGAATCGGTTTTCATATGAGTTCGGTAAAATTTATAAATAAATTGCAATTGGAAGTCGCCTTTATGCGAATAATGAAACCTTTAAAATCTCGCCCTTGTGAAATAAGTACAGTGTTGAACAGTCTTTATTTATCGCAAAAAATGCAAAAAAAAATCTGTTACATTTTTAACAAAACCAAATTTAATACGAACTCGTTCTTTAATATAGGTATCCCTAACCATAACATTTTAATCACTTTGTCACACTAAGTATTCAAATTGCGCTACAATTGCCTTGCAATTAAATTGTATCTCCCTCTGTATCATTTCAATTTCATTGGGTTTCTTATTCTTCAATAAATTCACCATATAGTGTTGCTCTTCTGTTAATAAATGAGGGTCAAAAATGAAATATAATAAAAACCTTTTAGGGAGAAAATATTTTCAATTTGTTTTGTTTCTTAATTATTTGTTATTAAGTGAATGGCTTTTATTATAATACAGTAGCTAATCTGCTCTTTTTGTCCTCAGACTTATTTCTCTCTCTCACGTTTTCTCTCTTATCTATTTTTTATCTATCTTCTTAACTTCCTCTTTATGCTTCTTAATATATACTTTATTTTGATCTCCATTTTTATTTCTATTTACATATTCAGAGTTTTCTACCTTAATCTTTCATTCATTTTTATCTTTCTCTGCCTCTGACTCGCTATTTCTCTTCCACTCTTTTTCTTTCTTTCTCTCCCTCTCCCTTTCTCTCTCTCCCTCTCCCTCTCCCTTTCTCTCTCTCTCTGTCTAACTATCGAACTATCCATTTAACTATCATTCTATCTAAATTTATTTACCTATTTTTTCCGACAATCTTCGTCTGTCTGTGTTTTTATACCTTACGTCTTACTTCGATGACCCTCCTTTCCTCCTTCTACTGACTATCTATCTATCTCTTTATCAATCACACTCTTTCTTTCTCATCTATTTTTTGTCCTCCCCATCTCTTATCCTTTATCTATCCTTTTTACTTCCATAATTTTTTTCTCAATTTCTACCCCTATATACACATTCACCTTTTTTCTTAGTCTCGCATTCACTCTCCTCATTTTCTCTCTCTTTCATACTCTCTCTCTTTTTTCTTTATCTTCTCCGTTTCTATATTTATCTATCTATTTATCTACCTATAAATCTATCTCTCTATCTATATATAGTAGTTATATAGTTTTCCAGTAAAATGAACCTTTTTCTTCAAACAAATGAAACCTTTTCTCAAACAATTGAAACCTTTTTCAAGCAATTTAAACTTTTTTTCAAGCAAATGAAACCTAAAGCCTAATCCATTATAGTTCGTGGTCCGATTGACCAAATAACTTCTTTCAATCAATTAATTATTCTTTCTATGTAAGGTTTTGGTTGAGATAAAAAAGTCAGTGTCACGAGCGGGATTCGAACCCACGACCTTCGGCTAAATAGGCCGCTACTCTACCACCTGAGCTATCCTGACTTATTTATTATATTATTTTTTAATATTTTTGTAATATTTTTTTTACATATGTACAGATTGCAACCTGACTCTTTTTACGTTTGCGTTAGAAGTACGAAAGACACTGGGCTTTATAACCTTCTACTACCTTAATATTGTAATCATTTTGTATTGTTTAGCCTGTTACTGCGTTATCGGGGAAAACTGATTATAAAAAACCCCGCTGTATATAATTACTATAATAATACGTGAGGGGTTGTGACCATTTTTCGGATAAAAAGCTAGCTTGCAGTGATTATTTATTTTTTAAACTACAACTAAATGAATTTTAATTATGATACGCGTTTCCTTATCAGAAGAGTCTGTCCTTTCTGTTTAAATATCTACTTCTAAAATTTTACCTTTTAACAAATTTTTCCAGGTCATTTAGTTATTCAACTGGAATTCAAAAAGTTGCCATTTTACAACAAAATTTTTTTTATTTTTCTTAGTACATACAGAATACAGAAAATTTAAAAAAAATATATTGCATTGTTATTTATTAGCAACAAGAATGATAATTTCTTCTAACGATTTGAAATTTGGCACCAAGTGTTTTCTTTCAAACCATTTTGACAAAAACTAACTGGTAGATCATTATATAAATCAAATCAATCAAAATCATATAAAACTAACTAGTTAGATAGTTATATATATTACAAATTTCGCATAAATTCTCATTGGTTAAAATATGACCAGCCATTGACTGTGTTATTGAAAAGAAATGGTTTCAAAACAAAGAAACTAGTTTCCAATGATATTTGGTGTTCGACTCTATCAGAAATACTTGAAGAGGCAGAAACCATTTTTTGGACGAGCGTCCAGATGTGCCTATATATTTTTTAAATTCCACTTCGACTCAATAGTACTTAATTTTTTTGCCCGTTTATTTTTTAGGAGTCTTTTTGTTTAAATATGAAAATCTAATAGTTCACCTATTTCAGCAGATTTCAAGGTCATTTAGTGATTTAAGTTGAACTCTCTTTAACCTCTCTAAAAAATTTATCTTTTCCGATACCATTTACTCCAAATATATGTGACCTATTACAACCAATTTTTGGTTCGCTGAGTTTACTACAAATCTTTCTACAAGTTTTGTAAAAATAGTGAACCGTCGATTTTTGACAACAACGTAAATTTATGAGCAAATTTCACACCTTTTGTTCACTGTTTGATGTTAGCGCGTTATTGCTGCACGCAATGAAAAACGTATCGTTTCAATTGGATTAAAAGCTCTAGAGAAAGATCAACCTAGAGGTAAAGAAAATACTACTTTTCATTTTTCTCGTTGACAAACAAAAATTGCACACCAATTCTTCTTATATCGGAGTGTCGATAGACGTTTTTACAGTTAGCATTTTTGACAGAGAATATACATAAAAGAGTCTTCTAACAGCATGTAGTTTATCACAAGGCTAGAACATTTGCTTCTCAGCGTTCAAAAAACTTTGAACCAAAAGCTCGGAAACTCATGTGACAAGTTTCATTCTGCACAGAAAAAGTACTTTTTAATATAGGTTTTAATATTAAAAAAATATACATACATATTTTGGATCTTTTTGCAACCCGTTCCATGATGCAAACTACTGTAGAATCAGTGTGATCATTAGTGATCCTACAAGAGATATTATGTAATGCTTCAACTGTATAACGAAGCTCATCAGAACCAACAAACCAAACTTCTCAAGTATTAAGTCATCTTGTTTTAAATAAACAAGCTTTATACTATAAAAAGTAGTGGGATAATTTAAATTTTAAGACAAACAATACAATAATTCGCGAAACGTAATCTATTATTAATATAAAATATGATAAACTTTTCAACTGGATGTGCCTCTTTTTACATTTCAATACTAATACCCGTCTTGAGATCTAAGCATACAAAATTAATTTGAGAATTTGAAAACCATTCAATTAATTACAATTGGTTTTTAGTTAATTTTAAAGAGTAATATTCAGATCCTATTTAATTTGCAGTTATTCTTCAACTTCTTTATCTAATTTTTTTATCGATACAACTGTTTCAATATGGATTACATAACTGAACTAGCTTCTAATCATGTGTAGCCAAAATCATAATGTCAAAATAATACAGGTAAAAAAAAACGAAAATAAAACTAAACAAGACGTGCTTTGTACCGTAACTACAATCTAAATAGAGAATAACGAGAGGATGAGACAGACACACTGAGGGTATCGTCAATTTAGAGAAAATGGCGGATATGTTGATAGCTAGAACAATAAAGAATTATTAAGAACAAAAAAAACGTACAAATGGTAATTAATAATATTACAAATAAAAGAGGGAAGTAGGAAAGTGTACATGACAATGAGAGAAAGAAAACAGAGATAGAGAAAGGGAGAGAGAAAGAGAGAGAGAGAGAGAGAGAGTGAGAGAGAAAGGGAGAGGGGAGGGAGAGAGATAGGAAGATAGGAAGACAAAGAGAGAGAAACAGATAGAGGGAGAAAGAGTCGCTGGAGAATGAGAGTAGTGAGAGAGAAAGAGTGAGTGAGAGAGAGCAGCCGATACAGAAAAATCCGAAATATATATGTAGATAGATAGATAGAAAGAAAGAAAGAGAGAGAGAGAGAGAGAGAGAGAGAGAAAGAGAAAGAAGTAAAGATATATATATATATAAATATATCTTTACTTAGTAAACAGCATCTCAGCGGGTGTTCCTCAAGGAAGTGTTCTGGGACCCCTCCTTTACATTCTGTACGAGCATGACTTTCCAGCAGATAGCAACATCGAAATAGCCCAATTTGTCGATGACAAAGCAGTGCTGTCCCAAAGTATCACGCTTAGTGATGCAGAAACGAAGATGCAGAATTACTGCCAAAAAATTGATGTTTGGGCATCCAAGTGGAAAGTTAAGCTGAATTCAACTAAGTCCAAACTCATTAACTTCACTTATAAGAAGACCTCAAGGCCCTCACATATAGTATTCGGTGGAACTAATGTACCTCAAGTGGACTCATATAAATACTTGGAATTACAATATTTTGTTTAATTTTTTTAGTGTTGTATTTATCGGATCCATTAAAATTAATTATCAATTAAAGTAAACAATGACTTTACAAACATATAGAAAAATTAAATTCTATAAAATTTTCCTTTATACGAACGCAAGTTTAAAAAGTTCAGTATATTCTATTAATCTATTAATCATGTTAGGAGTATATATATTAGAGATTCTTTAAGAGCTTTTTTATACGTATTTTGTCATTCACATATTTTTACATAATTGGGAAGTTTTTTTTACAGTTGAATACTTCTTGGAATAAATGAATTTTGGTATATTTGTGTTCTGCATAATAGATTTCTATACATTTTATTTAGGCGTGTAATTTTTGATTGAATTGGTTGTATTATTTCTACTACGTAGGATGGTTTATTTGTCAATTTGATATTATGAAATAGAATTAATATTTTATATTTTATTATGTTTTCTATTTAAATTCAAAAGCTTTATTATTTGTCATGTATTCTTGAATCATATTTTAAGTTACTTACATATCTTTTACATGAATTTAGGACAACTTTTAACTTATGGTTGTTGTAATTTAAATGTGATATTGCCGCTAGACAGTATGTAACATATGGAAGCATTAAAACTTTATCCAATTTCAACTTTATGGTTTTTAATTCACTACTTTCGTGGTCCGCTTGACCAATTAATACATGTCAATTAATTAAGGTTTTTAGTTGAGATGAAAAAAAGTTAATGGCACGAGAGGAATTCGAACCCACGACCTTCGGCTAGATACGCCGCTGCTCTACCACCTGAGCTATCGTGACTTCAATCCTCTTGGACAACTACCCATCTCAACCCCACCTGAGTGTTCCCTCCTTTTGCCATTTTTCAAATGTCGTGTAATCGGTTTGGATTCTCGACGACAATTGAAATGGCGACGGAGAACTTTAGTGAAGTGTACTTCATTTTTAAATTATTAATTCACTACTTTCGTGGTCCGCTTGACCAATTAATACATGTCAATTAATTAAGGTTTTTAGTTGAGATGAAAATTTATGGTTTTTGTTATTAGTTTTGAATAATTTTTTAAGTTGGTATAAAATTGATTATATTTTATTACATGTTTTGTAAATTTGTATATTCCAATTTAAGTATTTATCAAAATTAATCCTAAGATTTTGATGCTATTTTCAAAGTTAAGAATATTTTTATTTGCTACTATTTTTGACAAATTGTTATAATCTATATTATTTAGGTGTTTGAGAGAGAGTAGATAATCCTGCAGTTTGTAGAAGAGAGGGAGAGGGAGAGAGTGAGAGAGAGAGGGAGAGCTGGAAATATAGAGAAATACAGAAAGAGAGACAGCGAGAGAAGAGTGAATGGGAGATTAAGGGAGAAAGAAACAGCATATTTAAATAGAAATCGAGTAGGACCGAAAAATAAAGAAATTAAGAAGGATAGTTAAAAGATAGAGGGAAGGTCGTAATATACATAAATAGATATGTAGATAGAGAAAGGCTGTAACACTTTTCACTTTCACACGTACGAAGTTATTGTTATCGACCAACTTTGCTTACATTCCGGTTGGAGAAATTATTTGGTTTGTAGTCCAATAATTTCATCAATCGGAGTAATTTCACATGCATAAAGTTGGATTTCATGTAGTTAGTTTGATGTTATATATGTAATGAAATGTAAGTTTAAATAAAATATTGATGTTAATGTTTTTTGAATATTAAAAAAAAGAAAACACGTTTAAGTGTTTTTCTTCAAAGAAAAATCACTTGTTTTCACGTTTATTGTTTTATTTATTAAAAAATGTTCGAAACGAATAAAAGCTAATAACAATTAGATTAAATATTCAAGACGTGGCAACGTTGTTTTATATTTTATTTATTTTGTAGTTCTGCTGGAAAAGACAAATTGCCATTGGTCATCCTCATGGGCGACTGCACCTGGATCCTCAGCTTATCGTTAATTAGACATAAATCGAGGCTTAAGAGAATGGAGCAGCACGTTAATTTATTTAGTCAAAAGGTGGAAGAGAGAGGGCACCTGAGACCTAATCAGTCGAACAGAATTGCTGAGAGAATCAAGTTATGATGTAATAGACTGTGGTTAGGGTCTTCCAACGGGGAGAAATGAGCTACTCGAAAATGACAAAACCATTGTCAAAACAGTGTTTAACACTAACTTGATTACCCCTTTCGATCTTACAGGTAGATTGAATCGGTTTTCATATGAGTTTTNCAAATGAAACCTTTTCTCAAACAATTGAAACCTTTTTCAAGCAATTTAAACTTTTTTTCAAGCAAATGAAACCTAAAGCCTAATCCATTATAGTTCGTGGTCCGATTGACCAAATAACTTCTTTAAATTAATTAATCTTTATGTAAGGTATTGGTTGAAATGAAAAAGTTAGTGTCACGGGCGGGATTCGAACCCACGACCTTCGGCCGAGCTACCGTGACTTCGATCCACACCAGTTGAAAAATGGCAAAAAAGGAGAGAAAATTCGAAAGATAGGTTGTAATGGGGAGTTGGTGTCCGAGTGGATTGAAGTCACGATAGCTCAAGTGGTTAGAGCTACGGCCTATTTAGCCGAAGGTCGTGGGTTCGAATCCCGCTCGTGTCGCTAACGTTTTCATTTCAACCAATACCTTACATAAAGATTAATTACGATTAATTAATCTAAAGCCTAACGATAATTATGTAGAGGAATAAATTAATAATATTGTAGTACTAGCAATAGTTTTATGGTGGTTGAATATTAATATTCCCACCATCAGGTGATCCACCAACAGGTCATTTCATGTGAGTCGTGCAACAACGTTCCTTTCCGTGAATTCCAACAGAATGATGTACAAAGCTTGACGAAATTTCCTCCCAATGCTCATTTCTAATAATGGACAACGCTGCGATTCATAAGAAGGCGGAAGTAATTGCTGAAGTGGAATCCTTCTCACACACGATAAAATACTTCGCCATACTCACCGATGTTAAACCCGGTTGAACATGCGTTTTCAAAAATTAAAGCGAGTGCGAGAAAGATTCGACCAACATCGCAAGTGATCTTACAGAGATCATCAGCTGCAGTGCCAACACAGTTAAAAGTACTGACTGCACCAATTACGTTTTGGAGTTAATGTTAAAACTACCGGCGGTTGTTGCACGAAGATCTTTACATTAAACTTCATATTTGAATTATAACATTTAAATACATTTGTATGGCAATAAAAATGTATAAATTACCAACATTTTAATTACTTTTGCATTTTTATAAAATATCCCAATTTTTGAACTTCCTTTGCGTGAAGTAAGATTTCATCTGCTTTAAGTAAGGTTTCATCTACTTGAAAGAAGGTTGTATTTGCTTGAATAAAAGTTTTAATCATTTGAAAAAAAAAAATCATTTGCTTGAAAAAAGTTTCATTTGACTGGAAAATACTATATCTATTTCTTTTCCCTATAATCCTTTGGATGTATGCTTCTTTATTCTACCTACTTATTCAGCTCGTTTTTGTATAGGGAAACTTTTCTTGACTGTTTTTTGAGTAGTCGTACTCACGCACTTTTAAGAAGAACACGAAAGTACATTTTATTCTCTGTAGAGCCCCCTTGTATAACCAAAATGTAGAAAAATTTGGTGCAATTCGTGTCAAAGTCA